>NC_137727.1:215835-347600 GCF_964034855.1 Anser brachyrhynchus | reverse complement strand
AATCCCCCAAATCCTCCGCATTCCCCCCAAACCCCTAAACTCCCCCAAATCCCCCCCTAAATCCCCCAAATCCTCCCCATTCCCCCCTAATCCCCTAAACACCCCCAAACCCCCCAAATCCCCCCTAAAACCCCCAAATCCTCCCCATTCCCCCCCAAATCCCCTAAACTCCCCCAAATCTCCCCAAACCCCCCAAATCCACCCCATTCCCCCCCAAATCCCCCCAAATTCCCCCCCAAATCCCCCAAACCGCCCTAAATCCCCCAAATCCTCCCCATTCCCCCCCAAATCCCCTAAACTCCCCCAAATCCCTCCCAAACCCCCCAAAATCCCCAAATCCCCCTAAACCCCCAAACCTCCCCATTTCCCCCCAAATCCCCTAAACTCCCCCAAATCCCCCCAAATCCTCCCCTAAATCCCCCAAATCCACCCTAAAATCCCCCCTAAATCCCCCAAATCCACCCCATTCCCCCCCAAATCCCCCCTAAATCCCCCAAATCCCTCCCTAAATCTCCCAAATCCTCTCCATTCCCCCCAAATCCCCTCAACACCCCCAAATCCCCCCAAATCCCCCCTAAATCCCCAAATCCTCCCCATTCCCCCCCTAAATCCCCTAAACACCCCCAAATCCCCCCAAATCCCCCCTAAATCCCCCAAATCCCCCCCATTCCCCCCCAAATCCCCTAAACTCCCCCAAATCCCTCCCAAATCCCCCAAATCCCCCCAAATCCCCCCCTAAATCCCCCAAATCCCCCCTAAATCCCCCAAATCCTCACCATTCCCCCCAAATCCCCTAAACTCCCCCAAATCCCCCCCTAAATCCCCCAGATCCTCCCCATTCCCTCCCTAAATCCCCTAAACTCCCCCAAATCCCCCCCAAATCCTCCCCTAAATCCCCCAAATCCTCCCTAAAATCCCCCCTAAATCCCCCAAATCCTCCCCATTTCCCCCCAAATCCCCCCAAATCCTCTAAACTCCCCCAAATCCCCCCAAATCCCCCAAATCCTCCCCATTTCCCCCCAAATCCCCTAAACACCCCCATATCCCCCCCAAATCCCCCAAATCCCCCCAAATCCCCCCTATATCCCCCAAATCCCCCCCCAAATACCCCCTAAATCCCGCAAATCCTCCCCATTCCCTCCAAATCCCCTAAACTCCCCCAAATCCTCCCCCAAATCCCCCAAATCCTCCCCATTCCCCCCCAAATCCCCCCTAAATCCCCCAAATCCCCCCTAAATCTCCCAGATCCTCCCCATTCCCCCCCCAAATCCCCTCAACTCCCCCAAATCCCCCCAAATCCTCCCCTAAATCCCCCAAATCCTCCCCATTCCCCCCCAAATCCCCTCAACTCCCCCAAATCCCCCTCCAAATCCCCCAAATCCCCCCAAATCCCCCCCTAAATCCCCCAAATCCCCCCAAATCCCTCCCTAAATCCCCCAAATCCTCCGCATTTTCCCCCAAATCCCCTAAATCCCCCAAATCCCCCCAAATCCCCCAAATCCCCCCCTAAATCCCCCAAATCCCCCCAAATCCCCCCCCAAATCCCCCAAATCCTCCCCATTTCCCCCCAAATCCCCCCAAATCCTCCCCTAAATCCCCCAAATCCCCCCAAATCCTCCCCATTCCCCCCCAAATCCCTCAACTCCCCCAAATCCCCCCAAATTCCCCCCTAAATCCCCCAAATCCTCACCATTCCCCCCCAAATCCCATAAACTCCCCGAAATCCCCCCTAAATCCCCCAAATCCTCCCCATTCCCCCCCTAAATCCCCTAAACTCCCCCCCATTATCCCCCCAAATCCCCCAAATCCTCCCCCAAATCCCCTAAACTCCCCCATATCCCCCCCAAATCCCCCAAATCCCCCCTAAATCCCCCAAATCCCCCCAAATCCCCCAAATACCCCCTAAATCCCCCAAATCCTCCCCATTCCCCCCAAATCCCCTAAACTCCCCCAAATCCTCCCCCAAATCCCATAAACTCCCCCAAATCCCCCCCTAAATCCCCCAAATCCCCCCAAATCCCCCCTAAATCCCCCAAATCCCCCTAAATCCCCCAAATCCTCCCCATTCCCCCCAAATCCCCTAAACTCCCCCAAATCCTCCCCCAAATCCCATAAACTCCCCCAAATCCCCCCCTAAATCCCCCAAATCCCCCCAAAATCCCCCAAATCCTCCCCGTTTTTCCCCAAATCCCCTAAACTCCCCCAAATTCCCCCCTAAATCCCCCAAATCCTCCCCGTTTTTCCCCCCGCCCCCCGCCCCGCGGACCCCCCCCAAAACCCCTTAACCCCCCTAAAACCCCGAAACACCCCAAAAAACCCCAAATTCCCCCCAAAACCAGGAGAAGGTTCTGGAGCTCCTGACCGCGTCCCGCACCCAACTCGAGGGGCTTCAGGGCCGCCTCCCCAAGTGAGTCTACGGGGTTTTTTTTGGGGTCCCCCCTCCCCACCCCACCCCACCCCAAATCCCGTGACCCTAAATCCCGTCGCCTCACCCCAAAACGCCCAGGTACCTGTCGGAGCGGGGCGACGCCGTCTCCAAGGCGGCCAAAAACCCCCACGTGGTGAGATTTTTTTTTGGGGTGAATTTGGGGTTTTTCGGGGTTTTATTGGGGTCTGAAGGGTGGATTGGGGTCCGGGGGGGGGATTTTGGGGTGGATTTGGGGGTTCTTTGGGGTGAATTCGGGATTCTTTGGGGTCCGGCGGGTGCAATTGGGGGTCGATTGGATCGCATTGGGGTCCGGGGGGGCTCATTGGGGTCCGTGGGGGCATTTTGGGGTCCTTTGGGGGCACTTTGGGGTCCTTTGGGGTCCTTTGGGGTCTATTGGGGTCTATGGGGTCACATTGGGGTCTATGGGGTCACATTGGGGTCTATGGGGTCCCATGGGGGTCCGTTGGGGTCTTTGAGGTCACATTGGGGTCTATGGGGTCTATGGGGTCCCATTGGGGTTCATGGGGGACAATGGGGGTCTACTGGGGTCTACTGGGGTCCTTGGGGGTCTATTGGGGTCACATTTGGGACTATTGGGGTCTATAGGGGCACACTGGGGTCCATTGGGGTTTATTGGGGTCCAATGGGATCTATTGGGGTCTAATGGGGTCTGTTGGGGTCCACTGGGGTTCATGGGGGACAATGGGGGTCTAATGGGGTCTATTGGGGTCTAATGAGGTCCATTGGGGTCCATTGGGGTCTTTTGGGGTCCGTTGGGGTCTCTTGGGGTCCATTGGGGTCTATTGGGGTCTAATGGGGTCTAATGGGGTCTATTGGGGCCCACTGGGGTCCATTGGGGTCCATTGGGGTCCATTGGGGTCTAATGGGGTCTATTGGGGTCTTTTGGGGTCTATTGGGGTCTAATGGGGTCTAATGGGGTCTAATGGGGTCTTTTGGGGTCCATGGGGTGTATAGGGCCACACTGGGGTCTAATGGGGTCCATTGGGTCCCATGGGGATTCTTGGGGGTCCATGGGGTCCATTGGGGGTCTATTGGGGTCTAATGGGGTCTAATGGGGTCTTTTGGGGTCCATGGGGTCTATAGGGCCACACTGGGGTCTAATGGGGTCCATTGGGTCCCATGGGGATTCTTGGGGGTCCATGGGGTCTATTGGGGTCTATTGGGGTCTATGGGGTCTATTGGGGTCCACTGGGATCCGTTGGGGTCCGTTGGGTTCCATTGGGGTCTAATGGGGTCTGTTGGGGTCTAATGGGGTCCATGGGGTCCATTGGGGGTCTATGGGGTCTATGGGGTCTATTGGGGTCTAATGGGGTCTTTTGGGGTGTACTGGGGTCTAATGGGGTCCATTGGGGGTCTAATGGGGTCCATGGGGTCCACTGGGGGTCTATGGGGTCTATGGGGTCTATTGGGTCTAATGGGGTCTTTTGGGGTGTACTGGGGTCTAATGGGGTCCATTGGGGGTCTAATGGGGTCCATGGGGTCCACTGGGGGTCTATGGGGTCTATGGGGTCTATTGGGGTCTAATGGGGTCTTTTGGGGTGTACTGGGGTCTAATGGGGTCCATTGGGGGTCTAATGGGGTCTATGGGGTCCATTGGGGTCCATGGGGGTCCATTGGGGTTTGTTGGGGTCCATTGGGATCCATTGGGTCCCATGGGGATTCTTGGGGGTCCATGGGGTCTATTGGGGGTCTATTGGGGTCTATGGGGTCTATTGGGGTCCACTGGGATCCGTTGGGGTCCGTTGGGTTCCATTGGGGTCTAATGGGGTCTGTTGGGGTCTAATGGGGTCCATGGGGTCCATTGGGGGTCTATGGGGTCTATGGGGTCTATTGGGGTCTAATGGGGTCTTTTGGGGTGTACTGGGGTCTACTGGGGTCTACTGGGGTCCATTGGGGGTCTGTTGGGGTCTATGGGGTCTATCGGGGTCCCCGGGGGTCTCCCATTACCTCCCCCCGCCCCCCAGCTGGACTACCGGGCCCTGGTGCACGCCCTGGACGCGGCCGAACTGGGGCGACGCGCCTGGCCCTGGCGGAGCTCCGGGACCTCTACGTGAGTTTTGGGGTCCCCATCCCCGACCCTACAAGCCCCCCCCGACCCCATAAATCCCACCCCCTTTCACCCCTCCCCCCCTTTTTGTCCCCCCCCACCCCCCCCGCAGGCCGTGCTCCTCGACGTCCTGCAGAAGAACATGGAGAAGCTCCGCAAGCCCCGGGGGAACCCAAGGCCATGATTTTCTGAAGGGGGCCAAAACCCGCTCTTTTCGCCCCAAAAAGAAAAAAAAAAAGAGCGGGTTCCTGGCCCCGAGCCCTCTCCCGCTCCCTTTCAAAAAATGGAAGGTCCTTTTTTTGACCCGTTTCCCGCTCAAAAGAGTGAGTTTTTACCGTTTCGTGCCCCGTTCCCACGCCAAAAAAAATGAAACCCATTCTTTTTGACCCAATTCCACCCCAAAATAATGGGATTTGGGGTTTCGTTGTCCCATCCCAATCCCCCCAAAACTGGAATTTCCCTTTTCTGACCCAATTCCTCCTCGAAATACTACAACTTCCCCAAAGTCCCAAAAATGGGACTTCAATGTCCCATTTCCACCCCAAAAAAATGGGGATTTGGGGGTTCAGTGTCCTATTTCCACCCTAAAGTAGTGGGATTTGGGGTTTCATTGTCCCATCCCAATCCCCCAAAACTGGAATTTTCCTTTTTTTGACCCAATTCCTCCTCGAAATACTACAACTTCCCCAAAGTCCCAAAAATGGGACTTCAGTGTCCCATTTCCGTCCCCCCAAAATTGGGATTTGGGGTTTTGACCTGTTTCCACCCCCATAAAAATGGGGATTTTTGGGTTTCAATGTCCCATTTCCACCCCAAAATAGTGGGATTTTGGGGTTTTGACCCATTTCTACCCCAAAAAAAGTGGGACTTTGGGTTTCAGCGTCCCATTTCCACCCCCAAAAATGGGATTTTTTTGGTTTCAAAGTCCTGTTTCCACCCCAAAAAACGGGGATTTTAGGGTTTCAGTGTCCCCTTTCCACCCCAAAATAGTGGGATTTTGGGGTTTTGACCCATTTCTACCCCCAAAAAAGTAGGACTTTGGGTTTCAGCATCCCATTTCCACCCCCCAAAAATGGGATTTTTTTGGTTTCAAAGTCCTGTTTCCACCCCAAAAAACGGGGATTTTGGGGGTTTCAGTGTCACCTTTCCACCCCAAAATAGTGGGATTTTGGGTTTTGGCCCGTTTCCACACAAAAAAATCAGGACTTTGGGGTTTTGAACCGTTTCCACCTAAAAAAAAAGCGGGATTTTGCCTTTTGATCCAATTCCCCCCCAAAACGTGGGATTTCCCCTTTTTCCCCCATCCTTCCCCCAAAACCAAGGCGGGTGACCAATCACGGTGCAGAGGAGGCGGGGCTTCCTTGCCACGGGTGACCAATCACGTCGCTCCGTTGCCCCCCCGATGCGGGGGCGGGGCTTCCCGGTCCGGCCGCCGCCGTTTCGGGGTGATTTGATGCTTTTTGGATACTTTGATTAAAAAAAAAATCGATGCTTTGATTGAGATTGAGCTGAAATTGTTATTTCGCGTTCTTTCTGCCCAATTTGGGGCCGGATGACGTCATTCGGCCCCCAGCCAATCGGGACCCCAGCTCAATTCGGCCCCCAGCCAATCGGGGAAGGGCGAGGAGAGGCTCCCGCGCTGCTATTGGCTGCGTGATGTCAGCGCGGCCTCGACCAATCAGGTGAGAGGAGGGAGGTGCGCGGCTCGGCCGCGTGGGGGCGCCCTCACCCCGCAGCTCCTTTTTGGGGCAAAACCCGGTCCTTTGGGGATTTTCCACCCGGGTGGTGCCAAGAGTTTTAATTTTGGGCCGAGAATCGAAACTTTGGGGCCCAGCGGCTCGCCTGTTTGCGCAAAGGCGGCCAGGCGAAACGAGGCGGAAAAGGGTTTTTTGCATAAAAAGCTAAAAGTGGCGGTTTTCGGTGGCGGGGGAGGCGTTTTGGGGAGAAAAAGAGGACAAACAGGGCATTTTGCATCCACAAAGAAATTGGGTTTTAAGCTTATTTTTTTTTAAATCCTTATAAATGTGATTTAAAATGAAGAAAATGGTGGGATTTGCCATAAAATATATATTTTTTTCCATAAAATGCTTTTTTTTTTCCTAAAAGATGCGTTTTTTTTTTTTTTTTGCCATAAAATGCCCTTTTTGTCATAAAACTATTTTTTCCCATATACGGATTCTTTTGCCCTAAAATCTTCATCTGTTATGCCGTAAAACAGTGGTTTTTTTTTTCCATAAAAATGACTTATTTTGGAAAAAAAAAAGATTATTTTGCTGTAAAATGGCGTTTTTTGGTCATAGAATGGTTGGGTTTGCCTTTTTTTTAATCTTTTTTTTTTTTCCCATCAAATATTTTTCCATATAACGTTTTTTTTTTTGCTGTAAAATGTTTCTATATTTTTTCCGTTAAAAAAAAAAAAGTTTATTTGCCATAAATTGGTGTTTTTCACCATAAAATATTTTATGTTGCCATAAAAATCGCTAAAGGCTTTTTTCTTCTATAAGAAGTAATTTTGGACATAAAACGCATTTTTTTTTTTAATTCCCCAAAAAAACGTGCGTTCCTTCAGCCTTAGGTGAAAGGGAAGATTCTGGGGACAAAATGCAAGAAAATACCCAAAGATTTGGGGTAAATTAGGAAAAATAACGTACATATTTTTTTAATTTAATTTAACTTTTGCAACCGGCAGAAAACGGTGAAAAATGAGGGGAAAAAAGGGAGATTTGGGGGTTAGGGTCAGCGAAAACCCGTCGAGACGCTCGTGCAGACGCGCTGGGGGTTGGATTTGGGGGGATTTGCACTAAATTTGCGGGTTTTACGGGGAAAAGAACCGGAGGTGGTGCTATGGGTAGACCTGGCGGCTGGAGGTTTTTTCTATGGGTAGACCTGGTGGCTGGAGTCTTTTCCCTACGGGTAGACCTGGCGGCTGTAGTTGTTTTCCCTATAGGTAGACCTGGCGGCCGGTTACCTATGGGTAGACCCCTACCCCATACGAGGTCCCTGCCCCATAGCGACCCCCTGCCCCATAGCGACCCCCTGCCCCATAGCGACCCCCTGCCCCATAGGGACCCCCTGCCCCATAGGGACCTCCTGCCCCATAGCGACCCCCTGCCCCATAGGGACCCCCTGCCCCATAGCGACCCCCTGCCCCATAGGGACCCCCTGCCCCATAGGGACCCCCTGCCCCATAGCGACCCCCTGCCCCATAGGGACCCCCTGCCCCATAGGGACCCCCTGCCCCATAGCGACCCCCTGCCCCATAGGGACCCCCTGCCCCATAGGGACCTCCTGCCCCATAGCGACCCCCTGCCCCATAGGGACCCCCTGCCCCATAGCGACCCCCTGCCCCATAGGGACCCCCTGCCCCATAGGGACCCCCTGCCCCATAGCGACCCCCTGCCCCATAGGGAATTGCTGCCCCATAGCTTCCCCCCCCCCCCCGCCCCACGGCCCTTTGTGCCCCATATTTTGCCCCACTGCTCCCCCACAGCACCCCATAACACCCCACTGCACCCCCACAGCGCCCCATAGCGCCCCACTGTGCCCTATAGCACCCCACAGCACCCCACAGCACCCTATAGCACCCCATAGCACCCCACTGCACCCTGTTGTGCCCTATAGCGCCCCACAGCACCCCACTGTGCCCTATAGCACCCCACAGCACCCCACTGTGCCCTATAGCACCCCACAGCACCCCACTGCACCCCACTGCACCCCACATCACCCCATAGCACCCCACAGCACCCCATTGTGCCCTATAGCGCCCCACAGCACCCCACTGTGCCCTATAGCACCCCATTGCGCCCCACCTCACCCCACAGCACCCCACTGCACCCTATAGCACCCCATAGCGCCCCACTGCACCCTGTTGTGCCCTATAGCGCCCCACAGCACCCCACTGTGCCCTATAGCACCCCACAGCACCCCACTGCACCCTGTTGTGCCCTATAGCGCCCCATAGCACCCCACTGCACCCCATTGTGCCCTATAGCGCCCCATAGCACCCCACTGTGCCCTATAGCACCCCATTGCGCCCCACATCACCCCATAGCACCCCACTGCACCCTATAGCATTCCATAGCACCCTACTGCACCCTGTTGTGCCCTATAGCGCCCCACTGCACCCCCTATTGCTCTATAGCGCCCCATAGCACCCCACTGTGCCCTATAGCACCCCACAGCACCCCACGTCACCCCATCGTGCCCTATAGCACCCCATAGCACCCCACTGTGCCCTATAGCGCCCCACTGCACCTCACATCACCCCACATCACCCCATAGCACCCCACAGCGCCCTATTGTGCCCTATAGCACCCCATAGCACCCCACAGCACCCCACAGCACCCTATAGCACCCCACGTCACCCCATCGTGCCCTATAGCACCCCATAGCGCCCTATTGTGCCCTACAGCACCCCACAGCACCCCACAGCACCCCACAGCACCCCACAGTGCCCTATAGCGCCCCATAGCACCCCACTGTGCCCTATAGCACCCCATTGCGCCCCACATCACCCCATAGCACCCCACTGTGCCCTATAGCATTCCATAGCACCCCACTGCACCCTGTTGTGCCCTATAGCGCCCCACTGCACCCCCTATTGCTCTATAGCGCCCCATAGCACCCCACTGTGCCCTATAGCACCCCACAGCACCCCACGTCACCCCATCGTGCCCTATAGCACCCCATAGCACCCCACTGTGCCCTATAGCACCCCACAGCACCCCACAGCACCCCATTGTGCCCTATAGCGCCCCACAGCACCCCACTGTGCCCTATAGCACCCCATAGCACCCCCACAGCACCCCACAGCACCCCACGTCACCCCATCATGCCCTATAGCACCCCATAGCGCCCTATTGTGCCCTATAGCACCCCACAGCGCCCTATAGCGCCCCATAGCACCCCACTGTGCCCTATAGCACCCCACAGCACCCCACAGCACCCCACATCACCCCACAGTGCCTTATAGCACCCCATGACACCCCACAGCACCCTATAGCACCCCACAGCACCCCATCGTGCCCTATAGCACCCCACAACACCCCACAGCACCCCGCTCCCCCCCCCCCCCTTATATTTTTCCCCCTTAAGTCCTTTTTTTTTGTTTTTGGGGCAAAAAGCGGCCGTTTCGGGGTCCCCCCCGCTCACGCCGCCTCCTTGAGGACGTTGCGGTAGGGCCCGCCCCCGCCGCCGGCGCTCTTCAGCTGCAGGACGGTGGAGAAGAGCCACTTGACCTGGGGTGGGGTGGGGAGGAGAGGACACAAGATGGCCGCCGGGGAGGTCACGGCCACCCCCCATTGGCCGTCCCACCTCCGGGGCGAGGGGGACGTGGTTACGGAAGCCCACCTTGAAGAAGGTGACGGTGGCGCTGTAGCAGACGCTGAGGAGGAAGAGGGTGATGAAGACGGCGATGGTGGCCCAGAGGCCGTCCAGCTCCTGGTCGCCGGCGTCCGGGCAGAGGGCGGTGGAGATGTCCAGCTCTGGGGGGAGGGGGAGAAGAAGACACGGTGGAGGTGGTGGTGGTGGTGGTGGGGAGGTCAAGGGGGGGGTTGGGTCCCGCCTCCCCGCGGGGGTCTGTTGGGGGTGGGTTGGGTGGGGAGGTGGGTCAGTCAGCCGTCTGCTCGTCCATCCAACCATCTTCTCATCCATCCAACCATCTTCTCATCCATCTTCTCGTCCATCCAACCATCTCCTCGTCCATCCAACCATCTCCTCGTCCATCTCCTCGTCCATCCAACCATCTCCTCATCCATCTTCTTATCCATCCAACCATCCAACCATTTTCTCAACCATCATCTCATCCATCTCAACCATCCAACCATCTCCTCATCCATCTCCTCGTCCATCTCCTCATCCATCTTCTCATCCATCCAACCATCTTCTCAACCATCTCCTTGTCCATCCAACCATCCAACCATCTTCTCAACCATCATCTCGTCCATCCAACCATCTTCTCATCTCCTCACCCTTCCATCTCCTCACCCATCATCTTCTCATCCATCTTCTCATCCAACTCCTCATCCATCATCTCCTCATCCATCTCCTCTCCTCATCCATCTCCTCATCCATCTCCTCCATCTTCTTGTCCATCCAACCATCCAACCATCTTCTCATCCATCCAACCATCATCACCTCATCCATCTCCCCATCCATCCAACCATCCATCCCTCATCTTCTCATCCATCTCCTCATCCCTCTCCTCATCCTTCCATCTTCTCATCCATCCATCCACCATCATCTCGTCCGTCTTCTCATCCATCCAACCATCTTCTCAACCATCTCCTCATCCAGCCTCCACCTCCTCATCCAGCCTCCATCTCCTCAGCCTCCTCCTCATCCATCCAACCATCTCCTCGTCCATCCAACCATCTCCTCGTCCATCCAACCATCTCCTCGTCCATCCAACCATCTCCTCGTCCATCCAACCATCCATCCAACCATCCATCATCTTCTCATCCATCTCCTCACCCTTCCATCTCCTCATCCATCATCTTCTCATCCATCTTCTCATCCATCTCCTCATCCATCCAACCATCCATCCATCATCTTCTCATCCAACTCCTCATCCATCTCCTCATCCTTCCATCTTCTCATCCATCCAACCATCCATCCATCATCATCTCATCCATCTTCTCAACCACCTTCTCATCCAACCATCCATCTCCTCACCCATCATCTCCTCACCCATCATCTCCTCACCCATCATCTCCTCACCCATCATCTCCTCACCCATCCATCCAACCATTCCCAGACCTTCCCAAACACCTCCAGAACATCTCCATCCATCCATCCTCTCGCCCATCTTCTCGCCCATCCGTCCACCGCAGACTCCAGCCAACCCAGCCGCCTGTCCACCAACCCTTCCGTCATCTCCGTCGACATCCAAAGTCCACCCGACCAACCTTCCGGCCTTCCGTCCCACCCAATTGTCCATCTGTCCACCTCGAGAGCTTCCATCCACCCATCTTCTCATCCCTCCATCCATCTTCTCATCCATCCATCCATCTGACCAACCATCTGACCTCCTAACTGTCCATCCAACCAACTGACCAATTAATCTGACCTCATCTGTCCACCGAGAAGATGGTTGGATGGATGAGAAGATGGGTGAGAAGATGGTTGGGTGAGAAAATGGATGGTCGGGTGAGAAGATGGATGGTCGGACGGCCGTCCCACCTCAATCAACCGTCCACCCAACGATTGTGGCCGGCGTCTCTCAAACCATCTACCCATCAAGCCTGGTGTCCACCCATCCAGCCATCGAGGCTGGTGTCTCTCCATCCTGCCATCCATCTTCTCGTCCATCCAGCCAACCACCCACCAAACATCTTCTCGGCCATCTTCTCATCCAACCATCTTCTCTTCCATCCAACTGACCATCCAACCATTCGACCATCAAGTCTGGTGTCCCTCCGTCCATCCATCTTCTCAACCCACCATCCATCTTCTCATCCATCCATCTTCTCATCCAACCATCCAACCATCCATCCATCAAGCCTGGTGTCCCTCCATCCATCCATCCATCCATCCATCCATCCATCCATCCATCCATCCATCCAACCATCCATCTTCTCATCCATCCATCCATCCAACCATCCCATCTGGTGTCCAACCATCCAACCATCAAGGCTGGTGTCCCTCCATCCATCCACCCGTCTTCTCATCCATCCACCCAACCGACCATCCAACCATTCGACCATCAAGTCTGGTGTCCCTCCATCCATCCATCTTCTCAACCAATCATCGATCCACCCATCTTCTCATCCACCTTCTCATCCATCCATCTTCTCATCCATCCAGCCATCCAACCATCAAGTCTGGTGTCTCTCCACCCAACCATCCATCATCTTCTCATCCATCCATCCAACCAACCATCAAGTCTGGTGTCCCTCCGTCCATCCACCCATCTTCTCATCCATCCACCCAACCAACCATTCAACCATCAAATCTGGTGTCCCTCCATCCATCCATCTCCATCTTCTCATCCACCTTCTCCACCAGCCATCCATCCCATCTGGTGTCCAACCATCCAACCATCAAGTCTGGTGTCCCTCCATCCATCCACCTTCTCCACCAGCCATCCACCTTCTCCATCTTCTCATCCAACCATCTTCTCATCCATCCGTCCATCCATCCAACCACCTCCTCGTCCACCCACCCCAACGTCCCCCCCCCCCCGGAGACCCCCGAAGACACCACTCCGCGGAGACCAGGCGGTGCGAGACGAGGCCGGTGGGCTTTATTAGAAGACCAGGAGAACTTCAGGCCACAGAAAGTTATTTACAAAAAAAAAAGGAGGGGTGGGGTGGGGATTTTTGGGGCGAAAAACCTATTTACCGGGGGTCTTCTGGAGAGGACGTTGGGTGAACCTCATGGGCAACCCTTCGTGGACCACCATGCAGGCGTAGGACACGCCCCCCTGCCAGCTGGCCTTGGGGACGGTCATCTTGCTGTAGAGGAAGAAGGTCCCGTCCCCGTTGGCCTCCTTGAGGGGTGGGGTGGTGACGAACTCGGTGGCCGGGACGCTGTTGTGGTTCCTCAGCCACTGGACCTCCACGTTCTCGGGCTGGAAGCCCCTCACCAGGCAGGTGAGGGTGACCTCGGCCAGGGCCATCTCCTCGGCGTGGGGTGGGAAGGTGAAGATGTGCGGCGGGGTGACCTTGCCTGGAAAGGAGGCCCGGGGTTAACCCAAAGGGGGCGGTTTTGGGGCGGGGTTGGTGGTGGGACGCCAACCTACATGGTGGTGGGACTCCATTCCACATGGTAGGACTCCATCCCCACGTGGTGGGACACCGAACTACGTGGTGGGTCATCAAATTACGTGGTGGGACGCCAAATTACATGGTGGGACTCCATCCCACGTGGTGGGACACCAACCTACGTGGTGGTGGGACTCCATTCCACATGGTAGGACTCCATCCCCACGTGGTGGGACACCGAACTACGTGGTGGGACTCCACCCCACGTGGTGGGGCACCAAACTACTTGGTGGGGCACCAAATTATACGGTGGGACACCAACCTACGTGGTGGTGGGACATCAACCAACATGGTGGGACATCGGCTGTCATGGTGAGACCCCAAATTACGTGGTGGGACCCCAAACTATGGGGCGGGTCGCCAAATTACATGGTGGTGGGACACCATCCCCACGTGGTGGGACGCCAAGCTACGTGGTGGGTGGCCAAACTATGTGGTGGGACGCCAAATTACATGGTGGGACTCCATCCCCACGTGGTGGGGCACCAAATTATGAGGTGGGGCGCCAACCTCCGTGGTGGTGGGACTCCATCCCCACGTGGTGGGACACTGACCTACGTGGTGGTGGGACTCCATCCTACGTGGTGGGACATCAAACTACGTGGTGGGACCCCAACCCCACGTGGTGGGACATCAGCCTAGGTGGTGGGCCCCCACCCCCGCGCGGCGGGCCACCAACCTGCGTGCTTGGAGATGCTCTTGCTGATGGGCTCGGGGAGGTCCTCGTGTTGCACGGTGCAGGTGAAGCGCTCGCCGGCCACCCAGTCCTGGGTGGAGACGGCCAGCGAGCTGCTGGCCGTGAAGGTGCTGTTGAAGTGCTCGCTGAGGACCATGGGGTCCGGCCGGAGGACGCCGCTCTTCTCACGGGTCCAGGAGATGCTCAAGCTGGCGTCGCTGGGCAGGTTGACCACCACGCAGTGGATCTTGGCGTCCTGGCGGACGTAGAGGCCACCGGGGCTCGGCGGGACCACGAAGATCTGGATGGGGCTGCAGCTCTGGGAGCCCGGGCCTGCGGGGCGGGAGGAGGGCGCTGGAGGTGGCCACCACCACCACCACCACCCCTGGGGGCTGGTGGCCACGGGGGGGTTGGAAGGCGGCGAGGAGAAGCGCGGTCGGGCGAGCTGCTGGGGTGGTGGAGGTCGTGGTGGGCTTAGGACCTTCTAGAAAGGTCCAAAACATCACGGTCCTACAACCTTCTAGATGTTCTAGAAGGTCCTACAACCTTCTAGAGGTTCTAGAAGGTCCTACAGCCTTCTAGGTGACCCGTCACACCACGGTCCTACAACCTCCTGGAGGTTCTAGCCCACCATGGTCTTGAGACCTTCTAGAAAGGTCCAAAACATCACGGTCCTACAACCTTCTAGATGTTCTAGAAGGTCCTACAACCATCTAGGTGACCCGTCACACCATGGTCCTACAACCTTCTGGAGGTTCTAGCACTCCCTGGTTGTAGAACCTTCTGGAATGGTCCTACACATCATGGTCCTTCAACCTTCTAGGCTGGTAGGACCCATCACGGTCACGCAACGTCCTCCACCGTCACGGTCGTGCGACCTTCACCGCGGTCACGTGAGCTTCTACACCTGGTAGGACCCACCATGGTCATCCAACCTTCTGCACCTGGTAGGACCCATCATGGCCATCCAACCTTCTAAGCTGGTAGGACCCACCATGGTCATGGAACCTTCTACACCTGGTAGGACCCATCATGGTCATCCAACCTTCTACACCTGGTAGGACCCATCATGGTCATCCAACCTTCTACACCTGGTAGGACCCGTCATGGTCATGGAACCTTCTACACCTGGTAGGACTCGTCATGGTCATCCAACCTTCTACACCTGGTAGGACCCACCATGGTCATCCAACCTTCTACACCTGGTAGGACCCACCATGGTCATCCAACCTTCTACACCTGGTAGGACCCACCATGGTCATCCAACCTTCTACACCTGGTAGGACCCACCATGGTCATGGAACCTTCTACACCTGGTAGGACCCATCATGGTCATCCAACCTTCTACACGTGGTAGGACCCGTTATGGTCATCCAACCTTCTACACCTGGTGGAGCCCACCATGGTCACGGAACCTTCTAGGTTGGTAGGACCCACCATGGTCATCCAACCTTCTGCTCCTGGTAGGACCCATCATGGTCCTGGAACCTTCCACACCTGGTAGGACCCATCATGGTCATCCAACCTTCTAGGCTGGTAGGACCCACCATGGTCATCCAACCTTCTACACCTGGTAGGACCCACCATGGTCATGGAACCTTCTACACTTGGTAGGACCCATCATGGTCATCCAACCTTCTGCACCTGGTAGGACCCACCATGGTCATCCAACCTTCTACACCTGGTAGGACCCATCATGGTCATGGAACCTTCTACACCTGGTAGGACCCATCATGGTCACGGAACCTTCTAGGCTGGTAGGACCCACCATAGTCATCCAACCTTCTGCACCTGGTAGGACCCACCATGGTCCTGGAACCTTCTAGGCTGGTGGAACCCATCACGGTCACGGAACCTTCTAGGCTGGTGCCACACACCGCAGTCACGTGATTCTGATTCTTTTTTATTATTTTTTGGGGGTTTTCACCAAAATCTCCGTTTTTTTTTTTTTTTTCTCCCCACCGGTCCTCGGGTTCCGGAGAGGTCCCAGGGCGACGGGAAGGTGGCCACCGATGTCCCGAGGGTGGGGGGAGGAGAAGGACCTGCTGGGGTTGTCCGCCCCCGCCAGGTTTCGGAGGTGGGGGGGGGTGGGGGGTGGTTCCTCGAGGAACGTTTGGAGGACCTCGCGGTCGACAGTCGTGGCCAGCAGGGGGGTCAGGAGGACAACCAAGGTGGTCAGAATTCTGGGGGGGGGGCAAGAGGCGGAGATGTTCTCCGGTTCCTAGGCTGGAGGAACCCACCGCGGTCGTCCGACCTTCTAGGCTGCTGGAACCCACCATGGTCATCCAACCTTCTAGGCTGGTGGAACCCATCACGGTCATCATCATCCTCCACTAGTAGGACCCACTATGGTCGTGGAACCTTCTCCTACCCTGCTAGAACCCACCATGGTCATCCAACCTTCTAGGCTGGTAGAACCCATCATGGTCATGGAACCTTCTCCTACCCTGGTGGAACCCATCTTGGTCACCCAACCTTCTAGGCTGGTAGAACCCATCATGGTCACGGAACCTTCTAGGCTGGTAGAACCCATCATGGTCATGGAACCTTCTACACCTGGTGGAACCCACCATGGTCATTCAACCTTCTAGGCTGGTGGAACCCATTGTGTCCTTCACGGGTAGAACCCGTCATGGTCATGGAACCTTCTCCTACCCTGGTGGAACCCATCATGGTCATGGAACCTTCTCCTACACTGGTAGGACCCGTCCTGGTCACGGAACCTTCTACCCCTGGCAGAACCCAACGAGGTCCTGGAACCTTCTAGGCTGGTGGAACCCATCATGGTCATATATCAACCTTGACTGGTGGAACCCATCATGGTCACAGAACCTTCTCCTACACTGGTAGGACCCGTCCTGGTCATGGAACCTTCTCCTACCCTGGTGGAACCCATCATGGTCACGGAACCTTCTCCTACACTGGTAGGACCCGTCCTGGTCATGGAACCTTCTACCCCTGGTGGAACCCATCATGGTCATCCAACCTTCTAGGCTGGTAGAACCCATCATGGTCATGGAACCTTCTCCTACACTGGTAGGACCCGTCCTGGTCATGGAACCTTCTACCCTGGCGGAACCCAACCAGGGCCTGGAACCTTCTACCCCGGCGGAACCCCCCCCCGAGATCCCACCACCACCACCTCCGCGCCGCCCTTGTCCTCCTCACCTGGGCAGAAGCGGCTGTGATCCTGCGCCTTGGTGCCGGTCGCGGGGTGCTTGACCTGGCAGGTGATGGCCTTGCCCTCCTTCCAGTCTTCTAGCGACACGTTGGTGCGGCTGGTGGCCGTGTAGGTGGTGGCCCCGGCGTCGCGCCGCGGCGGCGTCAACGTCCCCACCAGCAGGCCCGGCACGCCGTTCACCAGCCACTCGACCTCCACGGTGGCCGGCGAGAAGCCGGAGATGACGCAGAGGAACTCCAGGGAGTCGCCGCCCGTGGCGCTGCAGGCGGAGCTGTGGAGGAGCTGGACCTCGGGGGGGGTGGGGACCTCTGGGGTGGTGCAAACTGGGGGGGGAGGGGGGGGGAGATTGGAGGTGTTATGGGGTCTCGAGGTGGTCCTCAGAGGTTCTGGGGGTCTCCTGGAGGTCCCGCCACATTGGGTGGCTTGTGGGGTGAGGTGGGGACGTGGTATGGGCCAAGGAACCTCACATCTTGGACGAGTTATGGGGTCTCGAGGTGGTCCTGAGGGGTTCTGAGGGTCTCCTGGAGGTCTCGCCCCATTTGGGGAGTTGTAGGGTGAGGTGGGGACCTTCTGTGGGCCAAGGAACCTCACATCTTGGAGGTGTTATGGGGTCTGGAGGAGGTCCTCAGAGGTTCTGGGGGTCTCCTGGAGGTCCTGCCCCATTTGGGGAGTTGTAGGGTGAGGTGGGGACCTTCTGTGGGCCAAGGAACCTCAAATATTGGACGAGTTATGGGGTCTGGAGGAGGTCCTGAGGGGTTCTGGGGGTCTTCTGGAGGTCCTGCCCCATGAAGGGAGTTGTAGGGTGAGGTGGGGACCTTCTGTGGGCCAAGGAACCTTGGGGACTCCCCAAATATTGGACGAGTTATGGGGTCTCGAGGTGGTCCTGAGGGGTTCTGGGGGTCTTCTGGGGGTCTTCTGGAGGTCCTGCCCCATTGAGGGAGTTGTAGGGTGAGGTGGGGACCTTCTGTGGGCCAAGGAACCTCAGATCTTGGAGGTGTTATGGGGTCTGGAGGAGGTCCTCAGAGGTTCTGGGGGTCTCCTGGAGGTCCCGCCCCATTGGGTGCCTTATGGGGTGAGGTGGGGACGTGGCGGGACCCCGGGGACCTCTTGGCCAATCGCAGGGGAAGGGGAGGTCCTCGCACGGTCCAACGGAGGTCGGGGCCCTCCCACCCCAACCGACGGGAGGTCCCCGCGTGGTCCAACCGGGGGGGCTCGGGGAGGTCCCGTCCCACCCCACCCAGAGCTATGGGGTGAGGGGAGGAGCTCCCACGGCCCTATGAGCTTCAGGGACCTCCCACCCCACTGCAGAAGCTGTGGGGCCAGGGGTGGTCTTCGCCTTCTCCAGGTCTTCGGGACCTCCCACCCCCATTGGACGGGTTGTGGGGTCGGGCGGGAACCTGAAGGTATTTATGGGGTCTTGAGGACCTCCCACCCCACCCGACCACTTATGGGGCCTGGTGGGACCTCCAGATGTTCTCGAGGTCTTGTAGGAACCTCACGATCTCCAAGAGGTCTTGAGGACCTCCTGCCCTATTAGACCAGTTATGGGGTCTGGTGGGAACCTGAAGGTATTTATGGGGTCTTGAGGACCTCCCACCCCACCCGACCACTTATGGGGCCTGGTGGGACCTCCAGATGTTCTCGAGGTCTTGTAGGAACCTCACGATCTCCAAGAGGTCTTGAGGACCTCCTGCCCTATTAGACCAGTTATGGGGTCTGGTGGGAACCTGAAGGTAATTATGGGGTCTTGAGGACCTCCCACCCCACCCGACCGCTTATGGGGCCTGGCGGGACCTCCAGATACCCAGGAGATCTTGAGGACCTCCTACCCTATTAGATGACTTATGGGGTCTGGTGGGAACCTGAAGGTATTTATGGGGTCTTGGGGACCTCCCACCCCACCCGACCACTTATGGGGCCTGGTGGGAACTCCAGATACCCAGGAGATCTTGAGGACCTCCTACCCTATTAGATGACTTATGGGGTCTGGTGGGAACCTGAAGGTATTTATGGGGTCTGGAGGCCCTCCCACCCCACACGACCACTTATGGGGCCTGGTGGGACCTCCAGAAGTTCTCGAGGTCTTGTAGGAACCTCCAGATATCCAAGAGGTCTTGAGGACCTCCTACCCTAGTAGATGAATTATGGGGTCTGGTGGGAACCTGAAGGTATTTATGGGGTCTTGGGGACTTCCCACCCCACCCGACCACTTATGGGGCCTGGTGGGACCTCCAGATGTTCTCGAGGTCTTGAGGACCTCCTGCCCTAGTAGATAAATTATGGGGTCTGGTGGGAACCTGAAGGTATTTATGGGGTCTGGAGGCCCTCCCACCCCACCCGACCACTATGGGGCCTGGTGGGACCTCCAGATGTTCTCGAGGTCTTGAGAACCTCCTGCCCTATTAGATGACTTATGGGGTCTGGTGGGAACCTGAAGGTATTTACGGGGTCTGGAGAACCCCCCACCCCATCCAACCACTTGCGGGCCCCGCCACCCCCCCAAACCCCCCCCGCCCCCCAAAACAACCTCCGCTACGGGGTCCGGCCCCTTCCGTACCTTCCACCTCCTTGGTCAGGGTGACGCCGGTGGCCGGGTGGTTGACGCTGCAGGTGAAGGAGTCCCCCCGGGAGGCGCGGGGCGGGCGCAGGAAGCCGGCGCGTTGGTGGGGCCCGGCGCCGACGGTCTCGGGGACGGCGAGGGCGGCGCCGGCGGCGGCCCCGGTCCAGGAGAAGGTGACGGGGCCGGGGACGAAGCCCGTGGCCAAGCAGCCCAGGACGGGCCTGTCCTGGGTGGAGCCGCAGCAGGAGGAGATGGGGAAGACGGAGGGCGCCGTGGGGCTGGCTGTGGGGCGGGGGGAAGAGGTTGGGGGGCGGCGATGTGGGGCGGGGAGGTTGGGGGGCGGGGTGGTTGTGGGGCGGGGAGGTGGGTACGTAGAGAGCTCCAGCCCCACAGATGTCCCTGCCCCACAACTGTCTCCAGCCCCACAGATGTCTCCTGCCCCACAGATGTCCCCCCCCCCCGCCCCACAAGTACTTCTAAGGACATGTAGACACCTGCAGCCCCACATCTATCTCTCTGCCCCACAACTGTCTCCCTGCCCCACAACTGTCTCCCTGCCCCATAGCAAACTCCAGCCCCACATCTGTCCCCCCTGCCCCATAGCGATCTGCCCCACAAGTGGTTCGAAGGACACACGGAGATCGCCAGCTCCACATCTATCTCTGCCCCACATCTATCTCCAGCCCCACACCTATCTCCCCCCTGCCCCATAGCGATCTGCCCCACAAGTGCTTCTAAGGACATGTAGACATCTGCAGCCCCACATCTATCTCCAGCCCCACAACTGTCTCCCTGCCCCATAGCAAACTCCTGCCCCACAACTGTCTCTGCCCCACAGCTATCTCCCCCCTGCCCCATAGCGATCTGCCCCACAAGTGGTTCGAAGGACATGTGGAGATCTCCAGCCCCACATCTATCTCTGCCCCACATCTATCTCCAGCCCCACATCTATCTCCAGCCCCATAGCAAACTCCTGCTCCACAACTGTCTCTGCCCCATATGTAGCTCCAGCCCCACATCTATCTCCCCCCTGCCCCATAGCGATCTGCCCCACAAGTGGTTCGAAGGACACATGGAGATCTCCAGCCCCACATCTATCTCTGCCCCACAACTATCTGTGCCCCACAACTATGTCCAGACCCACAGATCTCCCTGCCCCACATCTATCTCCAGCCCCACAACTGTCTCTGCCCCATAGCAAACTCCAGCCCCACAGCTATCTCTGCCCCACATCTATCTCCCCCCTGCCCCATAGCGATCTGCCCCACAAGTGGTTCGAAGGACACGTGGAGATCTCCAGCCCCACACCTATCTCTGCCCCACATCTATCTCCAGCCCCATAGCGATCCCAGCCCCACAAGTGCTTCTAAGGACACGTGGACCTCTCCAGCCCCACAGCTCTCCCTGCCCCACAGCTAGCTCAGCCCCACAGCTCCCCCGACCCATAACTAGCTCAGCCCCACAGCTAAGTCAGCCCCACAGCTCTCCCTGCCCCACCGCTAGCTCTGCCCCACAGCTTTCCCCAGACCCACAGCTAGCTCAGCCCCACAGCTCTCTCCTGCCCCACAGCTAGCTCTGCCCCACAGCTCTCCCCTGCCCCATAGCTCTCCCTGACCCACAGCTAGCTCAGCCCCACAGCTTTCCCTGCCCCATAACTAGCTCAGACCTACAGCTCTCTCCTGCCCCACAGCTCTCCCTGCCCCATAGCTAGCTCAGCCCCACAGCTGGCTCAGCCCCACAGCTCTCCCTGACCCCCAGCTCTCCATAGCAAACAGCTCTCCCTGCCCCACAGCTGGCTCTGCCCCACAGATCCCCCTGACCCACAGCTTTCTCCTGCCCCACAGCTCTCCCTGACCCCCAGCTAGCTCTGCCCCACAGCTCTCCCTGACCCACAAATCTCCCCTGCCCCACAGCTAGCTCAGACCCACAGCTCTCTCCTGCCCCACAGCTCTCCCTGACCACAGCTAGCTCAGACCCACAACTAGCTCTGCCCCATAGCTCTCCTGACCCACAGCTAGCTCAGCCTCACAGTTTTCTCCTGCCCCATAACTAGCTCAGCCCCACAGCTCTCTCCTGCCCCACAACTATCCATAGCAAACAGCTCTCCCTGCCCCACAGCTAGCTCTGCCCCACAGCTTTCCCCCGACCCACAGCTGGCTAAGACCCACAGCTCTCTGCTGCCCCACAGCTCTCCTGCCCCACAGCTATCCTTAGCAAACAGCTCTCCCTGCCCCACAGCTAGCTCTGCCCCACAGCTAGCTTAGACCCACAAATCTCCCCTGCCCCACAGCTCTCCCTGACCCAGAGCTAGCTCAGACCCACAGCTCTTCTTGACCCACAGATCCCCCGCCCCACAGCTAGCTCAGCCCCACAGATCCCCCTGCCCCATAGCTCTCCTGACCCACAGCTCCCCCTGCCCCACAGCTGGCTCAGCCCTACAGCTCTCTTGCCCCACAGCTCTCCCTGCCCCACAGCTCTCCCTGCCCCACAGCTCTCCCTGCCCCACAGCTCTCCCTGCCCCACAGCTCTCCCTTGCCCCACAGCTCTCCCTTGCCCCACAGCTCTCCCTTGCCCCACAGCTAGCTCTGCCCTACAGCTCTCCCTGCCCCACAGCTCTCTCCTGCCCCACAGCACTCCCTGACCATAGCTAGCTCAGACCCACAGCTAGCTCTGCCCCATAGCTCTCCTGCCCCACAGCTAGCTCAGCCCTACAGCTCTCTCCTGCCCCACAGCTCTCCCTGACCATAGCTAGCTCAGACCCACAACTAGCTCTGCCCCATAGCTAGCTCTCCTGACCCACAACTAGCTCAGCCCCAAAGCTCTCTCCTGCCCCACAGCTCTCCCTGACCATAGCTAGCTCAGACCCACAACTAGCTCAGCCCCACTGCTAGCTCTCCTGCCCCACAGCTAGCTCAGCCCCACAGATCCCCCTGCCCCATAGCTCTCCTGACCCACAGCTCCCCCTGCCCCACAGCTAGCTCAGCCCCACAGATCCCCCTGCCCCATAGCTCTCCTGACCCACAGCTAGCTCAGCCCCGCAGCTCTCCCTGGCCCCATACCCAGGCTCCCCCATTTCTTTGTCCATGCCGGAGATTTGGGCTCAGTTCTGGAGGTTTTGGGTCCGTGGTGGATCCCCTGGGATTGCTGAGGAGTCTTGGGTCCAAAAACGGAGATTTTTGGGGTCCGTCCCAGAGCCCCTGCGGTCCTGCTGCTGTTTTGGGGTCATTTTGGACATTTTGGGACCGTGATAAGATTTTTGGGTCCGTAATGGAGATTTTTGGGTCCATACCGGAGATTTTTGGAGCCCTTCGATCTTTGCTTGAGATTTTGGGATCAGATTGGAGATATTGGGGTCCAAAACGAAGATTTTGGGTCTGTGATGAAGATTGAGTCCATGATGAAGTTTTTGGGTCCTTAACAGAGGTTTTTGGGTCCACGCTGAAGCTTCTTGACCTTCGGTGGAGTTTTGGGGTCTATGTTGGAGTTTTTCGGTCCATAATGGAGATTTTTTGGTCCATCTTGGATTTTTGGGGTCCTCCATGGACATTTTGGGGTCCTTGCTGGAGATTCTGAGTCCATAATGTAGATTTTTGGGTCCGTGATGGAGGTTTTGCAGTCAAAAATGGAGATTTTTGTGTCCATGATGGAGGTTTTGCAGTCAAAAATGGAGATTTTGGGTCCACGATGGAGGTTTTGGAGTCAGAAACGGAGATTTTGGGTCCATGCTGTTGATCTTGATCCTTGTTGGAATTTTGGGGTAGATACTGGAGTTTTGGGGTCCATGGCAGAGTTTTGGAGCCCGTAATTGAGGTTTTCGAGCCCAGATGCAAATTTTGAGGTCCGCAACGGAGATTTTGGGGTCCACGTGGGCTTTTTTGGGTCCTTCTCAAATCCCCTCGACCCGCGCTGAGATTTTGGGGTCAACAGCGGCGATTTTGGGTCCCCGCCGGCGATTTTGGGCACGGAGCTCTGCCTGGAGCCGCGAGCGACAAAAACCTGCGATAACAGAAATAACCCAAAATTACCCAAAACAACCCCATTGGCCGCCTCCGCCGGGGTGGAAAAACAACCAAGCTGTCAGGGCCGATGACGTCATCACCACCCCCACCCTTTCCCGCATTTGGGTGAATTTCTGCAGAAATCGGCCACCGTGGCAGCAGGGGGGCAGGAGAGGCCCAAAATTGCCGTTTCTGTCCTCGTTTTGGTGCCGTTCGGGGGTGTTTTCGCGCGGTGGCCGCTGGGGGTCGCTACGGGACCGCTGTGGGGCGATCAATAACCAGTGGGGTCAGTTATGGGGTCAATAACCGGTAGGATCGATAACCAATGGGAGTGATGACTAATCAATCGATAATCAATCGGGTTATCAATAACCCCGCACATCGATGACCAACGGTGTCAATAATAGGGTCAATAATGGGTAGGATCGATAACCAATAGGGTCAATAACTGATAGGGCCAATAACCAATAGGGTCAATAAACCATAGGATCAATAACCAATAGGGTCAATAATGGGTAGGATCGATAACCCGCAGGATCGATAACCAATAGGGTCAATAACCCGTAGGATCAATAACGAATAGGGTCAATAAACCATAGGATCAATAACCAATAGGGTCAATAATGGGTAGGATCAATAACTAATAGGGTCAATAAACAATAGGATCAATAATGGGTAGGATCAATAACCAATAGGGCCAATAAACCATAGGATCAATAACCAATAGGGTCAATAATGGGTAGGGCCAATAACTGATAGGGCCAATAACCCGTAGGATCGATAACCAATAGGGTCAATAACGGGTAGGATCGATAACCAATAGGGTCAATAAACCATAGGATTAATAACCAATAGGGTCAATAACTGATAGGGCCAATAACCAATAGGGTCAATAATGGGTAGGATCGATAACCAATAGGGTCAATAAACCATAGGATCAATAACCAATAGGGTCAATAACTGATAGGGCCAATAACCAATAGGGTCAATAATGGGTAGGATCGATAACCAATAGGGTCAATAACTGATAGGGCCAATAACCCATAGGATCAATAACCAATAGGGTCAATAAACCGTAGGATCAATAACCAATAGGGTCAATAATGGGTGGGATCGATAACCAATATGGTCAATAACCTATACGGCCAATAACCCATAGGACCAATAATCAATGGGGTCAGTAAATAATAGGGTCAATAACCAAAGGGATCAATAACCAATAGAACTGATAACCACTAGGGGCCATAAAATATAGGATTGATGACCTATAGAGTCAATAATCAATAGGACTGGCAATCAATAAGGTCAATAATCAATAGGATTGACAACCGCTAGGGCCAATAACTGATAGGATTAAGCACAGAGAGCCCGTATAATGAACGAATTGATCCCAAACCCAGGTAATTCACCCCAAAACCCAGATAATTTACCCAAACCCCAAGTAATTCACCTCAAAATCCAGTTATTTTACCTCCAAATTCCGGTAATTTACCCCCAAATCCTGGTATTTTACCCCAAAATCCAAGTACTTTACCCCAAAACCCAGGTAATTCACCCCAAAATCCAGGTAATTTGCCCCCAAATCCAAGTAATTCGCCCCCAAATCCAAGTATTTCATCCCCAATCCCAAGGAATTCACCCCAAAATCCAAGGAATTCACCCCAAAATCCAGGTATTTTACCCCCAAATCCAGGTAATTCACCCCAAAACCCAGGTAATTTGCCCCCAAATCCAAAGTAATTCACCCCAAAATCCTAGTATTTCATCCCCAATCCCAAGTAATTCAACCCAAAATGCAGGTATTTTACCCCAAATCCAGGTAACTCACCCCAAAATCGCAGTCATCCCAAAATCTGTGTAATTCACCTCAAAATCCAGGTAGTTTACCCCCAAATCCATGCATTTTACCCCCAAATCCAGGGAATTCACCCCAAAACCCAAGTCACATACCAAATCCAGGTAATCAACCCCAAATCCAAGTGATTCAACCCAAAACCCAGTTAATTTACCCCAAAATCGATGTCACTCCAAAATCCGGGTAATTTACCCCCAAAATACGCATATTTTACCCCCAAAATCCAGGTAATTTACCCCAAATCTGCGTATTTTATCCCAAATCCAGGTACTTTACCCAAAATCCAGGGAATTCGCCCCAATTTTTCTTCTCTCCCCCTCCAGGTGGGTGCCGGCGGTGGAGGAGAAGACGCGTGGTGAGAGGTGGGTGCGGGAGGGCCACCAAGAGGTCACCTTGGTGGGCCACCATGGGCCACCAAGAGGTCATGGGGGCCACCGAGAGGTCACGGTGATGGCCACCAGGAGGTGATGGTGGCCACCAAGAGGTCGTGGTGGCCACCAAGAGGTCGTGGTGGTGGCCACTAGGAGGAGGTGGTGGCCACCAAGAGGTCATGGTGGTGGCCACTAGGAGGAGGTGGTGGCCACCAAGAGGTCATGGTGGTCACTAGGAGGAGGTGGTGGCCACCAAGAGGTCATGGTGGTCACTAGGAGGAGGTGGTGGCCACCAAGAGGTCATGGTGGCCACTAGGAGGAGGTGGTGGCCACCAAGAGGTCATGGTGGCCACCAAGAGGTCATGGTGGTGGCGGCCACCAAGAGGTCATGGTGACCACCAGGAGGAGGTGGTGGCCACCAGGAGGTCATGGTGGTGGCCACCAGGAGGTCATGGTGGTGGCCACCAGGAGGAGGAGTTGGTCACCAAGAGGTCATGGTGGCCACCAAGAGGTATTAATGGTGACGGCCACCAATGGTGGTGGTCACCTACACGTTCTCATGGTGGTGGCCACCAAGAGGAGGTCACGGTGGCCACCAAGAGGTGCCACCGAGCGTCACCTGCAGGTTCCAAAGATGGCCACCTAGACCTGATGGCCACGGCCACCCAGATCTTCTGGCCATGGCCACCCGGATGTGACGGCGACGCTTGTGGGCGTCGAGCTTCTCCAGGACCTCAGTGTCACATCCGTAAGTTACGCACGCGTAGAGCTCGGTGGTGGTCGCCTGGACCCGTTAGCCATGGCCACCTCGACGTGGAATGGAAGCCCACCTGGACGTGCTAGGAAGCCCACCCAGGTTTGCTGGCCATGCTCACGTGGACGTGGGATGGAAGCCCACCTAGATGAGCAAGCAAAGCTCCCCTAGATGTGCTAGGGAAGCCCACCTAGGTTTGCTGGCCATGCTGCCCTAGAGGTCCTACGGAAGCCCACCTAGATCTGCTGGGGAAGCTCCCCTAGATGTGCTAGGGAAGCCCACCAGATTTTCTGGCCATGCTCACCTAGCTGTGCTACGGAAGCCCACCTAGATGTGCTAGGGAAGCCCACCTCGATTTTCTAGCAACACTCAACAAGCTGCTCAAGCAAAGCCCACCGAGATGCACTAGGGAATCCCACCTAGACGTGCTCTGGAAGCCCACCTAGGTGTGCTAGCAAAGCCCACCCGGATTTTCTGGCCACGCTCCCCTAGCTGTGCTATGGAAGCCCACCTAGCTTTTCTGGCCATGCTCACCGAGATGTGCTAGGGAAGCCCACCTCGATTTTCTAGCAATGCTCAACCAGATGCTCAAGCAAAGCCCACCAAGATGTGCTAGGGAAGCCCACCTAGACGTGCTAGGGAAGCCCACCTAGACGTGCTAGGGAAGCCCACCCAGATTTTCTGGCCATGCTCACTGAGGTGTGCTAGGGAAGCTCAACTCGACACGCTGGGGAAGCCCACCAAGGTGTGCTATGGAAGCCCACCTCGATGTGCTAGCAAAGCTCCCCTACATTTTCTGGCCGTGCTCAGCTGGATGTGCTAGCAAAGCTCCCCAGATGTCCTATGGAAGCCCACCTAGATGTGCTAGGAATGCTCACCTGGATTTTCTGGCCGTGGTCTCCTAGATGAGCTAGGGAAGCTCACCGAGATGTGCTATGGAAGCCCACCAAGCAATGCTGGCCATGCTTACCTAGATCTGCTGGGGAAGCTCCCCTAGATGTGCTAGGGAAGCCCACCTAGATGTGATATGGAAGCCCACCTAGGTGTGCTAGCAAACCCACCCAGATTTTTCTGGCCATCTTCACCTAGATCTGCTAGAGAAGCTCACCGAGATGTGCTAGGAAAGCTCACCTAGACGTGCTCTGGAAGCCCACCCAGATTTTCTGGCCGTCCTCACCTAGATGTGCTAGGGAAGCTCACCTGGATGTGCTGGCCATGCCCACCTAGGTTTTCTGGCCATGCTCACCGAGATGTGCTATGGATCCCACCCAGATTTTCCTGCCATGCTCACCCAGATGAGCTAGGGAAGCCTACCGAGGTGTGCTAGCAAAGCTCATCCAGGTTTTCTGGCCATGCTCCCCTAGATGTGCTAGCCATGCCCACCTAGACGTGCTATGGAAGCCCACCAAGATGTGCTAGGGAAGCCCACCAAGATTTTCTGGCCATGCTCCTCTAGATGTGCTAGCAAAGCCCACCTAGATGCGCAGGCCGTGCTCACTGAGATGTGCCAGCAAAGCCTCCCAAGATGGGCCAGGGAAGCCCACCTAGACGTGCTATGAAAGCCCACCTAGGTTTTCCGGACATGCTCACCTAGATGAGCTAGGGAAGCCCACCAAGCAGTGCTGGCCAAGCCCACCTAGATCTGCTAGGGAAGCCCACCTCGATTTTCTAGCAATACTCAACGAGCTGCTCAAGCAAAGCCCACCGAGATGTGCTGGCAAAGCCCACCCAGATTTTCTGGCCATGCTCACCCAGATGTGCTAGGGAAGCTCAACTCGACATGCTATGGAAGCCCACCAAGGTGTGCTAGCAAAGCTCCCCTACATTTTCTGGCCGTGCTCAGCCGGATGTGCAAGCAAAGCTCCCCAGATGTCCTATGGAAGCCCACCTAGATGTGCTAGGAATGCTCACCTGGATTTTCTGGCCATGCTCTCCTAGATGAGCTAGGGAAGCTCACCGAGATGTGCTATGGAAGCCCACCAAGCAATGCTGGCCATGCTCACCTAGATCTGCTGGGGAAGCTCCCCTAGATGTGCTAGCAAAGCCCACCTAGATGTGATATGGAAGCCCACCTAGGTGTGCTAGCAAAGCTCCCCAGATGTCCTATGGAAGCCCACCTAGATGTGCTAGGAATGCTCACCTGGATTTTCTGGCCATGCTCTCCTAGATGAGCTAGGGAAGCTCACCGAGATGTGCTATGGAAGCCCACCAAGCAATGCTGGCCATGCTCATCTAGATCTGCTGGGGAAGCTCCCCTAGATGTGCTAGCAAAGCCCACCTAGATGTGATATGGAAGCCCACCTAGGTGTGCTAGCAAAGCCCACCCAGATTTTCTGGCCATCCTCACCTAGATCTGCTAGAGAAGCTCACCTGGATGTGCTGGCCATGCTCCCCTGGCTTTTCTGGCCATGCTCACCTAGATGAGCTAGGGAAGCCCACCTAGACGTGCTATGGAAGCCCACCTAGATGTGCTATGGAAGCCCATCCAGATTTTCTGGCCGTCCTCATCTAGATGGGCTAGGGAAGCCCACCTAGACATGCTAGCAAAGCCCACCCACATTTTCTGGCCATGCTCACCGAGGTGTGCTAGGGAAGCTCGACTCGACACGCTGGGGAAGTCCACCAAGATATGTTATGGAAGCCCACCTAGATGTGCTAGCAAAGCTTACCTAGGTTTTCTGGCCATGCTCACCTAGACGTGCTAGGGAAGCCCACCTAGGTGTACTAGCAAAGCCCACCTGGATTTTCTGGCCACGCTCACCTAGATGTGCTATGGAAGCCCACCTAGACATGCCATGGAAGCCCACCTAGCTTTTCTGGCCATGCTCACCTAGACGTGCTAGGGAAGCTCACCTAGATGTGCTCTGGAAGCCCACCTAGGTTTGCTGGCCATGCTCGCCTAGATTTTTCTGGCCATGCTCACCTCGATGTGCTAGGGAAACCCACCTAGATGTGCTAAGTAAGCCCACCTAGGTGTGCTAGGGAAGCCCACCCAGATGAGCTAGCAAAGCCTACCAAGGTGTGCTAGCAAAGCTCATCCAGATTTTCTGGCCATCCTCACCTAGATCTGCTAGAGAAGCCCACCGAGATGCGCTAGGAAAGCTCACCTAGCTTTTCTGGCCATGCTCACCTAGACGTGCTCTGGACGCCCACCTAGGTGAGCTAGGGAAGCCCGCCTGGATGTACCAGCAAAGCTCACCCAGGTTCTCTGGCCATGCTCACCGAGATGTGCTATGGAAGCCCACCTCGATTTTCTAGCAATACTCAACGAGCTGCTCAAGCAAAGCCCACCGAGATGCACTAGGGAAGCCCACCTAGACGTGCTATGGAAGCCCACCTAGGATTTCTGGCCATGCCCACCTAGATTTTTCTGGCCATGCCCACCTAGATGTGCTATGGAAGCCCACCTAGGTGTGCTAGCAGAGCTCCCCAACATTTTCTGGTCATGCTCGGCTGGATGTGCAAGCAAAGCTCCCCTAGATGTGCTAGGGAAGCCCACCTAGGTTTTCTGGCCATGCTGCCCTAGAGGTCCTATGGAAGCCCACCTACGTGTGCTAGCAAAGCTCATCCAGGTTTTCTGGCCATGCTCACCTAGCTGTGCTAGGGAAGCTCAACTGGACATGCTAGGGAAGCCCACCAAGGTGTGCTATGGAAGCCCACCTAGATGTGCTAGCAATGCCTGCCCGGATTTTCTGGCCGTGCTCACCTAGACGTGCTAGAGAAGCCCACCTAGACGTGCTATGGAAGCCCACCGAGGAGTGCTGGCCATGCCCACCTAGATCTGCTGGGGAAGCTCCCCTAGATGTGCTAGGGAAGCCCACCTAGGTGTGCTAGGGAAGCCCACCCAGATTTTCTGGCCATCCTCACCTAGATCTGCTAGAGAAGCTCACCTGGATGTGCTGGCCATGCTCCCCTAGCTTTTCTGGCCATTCTCACCCAGATGAGCTAGGGAAGCCCACCTAGACGTGCTATGGAAGCCCACCTAGGTTTGCTGGCCATGCCCACCTAGCTGTGCTAGGGAAGCCCACCTAGACGGGCTAGGGAAGCTCATCCAGGTTTTCTGGCCATGCTCCCCCTAGATGTGCTATCAAAGCCCCCCGAGATGAGCTATGGAAGCCCACCTAGCTGTTTTAGCAAAACTCACCCAAAAAATTCCCCCATGAAACCCACCGTGCTCAGGTTCCATCCAAGCCAGCGGTGCTCAGCCTTGAGACTTTTCTAGAAAAAAAACCCAGCTTGGAGCTGTGCTGGAGGTCCTCACCTCGACCTTCTTCATGAAGCTCAGGTGCGAGCCACGCTAGCGACGCTCAACCTCGATTTTCTCAGAAAAAAGAAAAAAAAAATCCAAATTTTGAGGTTTTTGAGGGACTCTCAGCCTTGAAGTTCCATGGAAAAATCGAGTTTAAGCCGTGCACAGCTTCGATACTATCTCAAAATTATCTCAGCTTCTATATTTTTGGAGGAAATCCCATTTTTGAGCTGTTCAGTGGTGCTCAGATTCGATATTTTTGGAGGAAATCCCATTTTTGAGCTGTTCAGAATCGATATTTTTGGAGGAAATCTCGTTTTTAAGCTGCACAGAGATGGTCAGATTCGATATTTTGGGAGGAAATCCCATCTTTGAGCTACTCGGTGAAGCGCAGATTTGATATTTTAAGAAGAAATCTCAATTTTGAGCTGCTCAATGACCCTCAGAATTGATATTTTTAGAGGAAATCTCATTTTTAAGCTGTTCAGTGATGCTCCGAATTGATATTTTTAGAGGAAATCTCATCTCTGAGCTGTTGAGTGATGCTCAGCTTTGATATTTTTGGAGGAAATCTCAATTTTGAGCTGCGCAGAGATGCTCAGAATCGATATTTTTAGAGGAAATCTTGTCTTTGAGCTGCTCAGTGATGCTCAGAATTTATATTTTTGGAGGAAATCCCATCTTTGAGCTACTCGGTGGAGCGCAGATTTGATATTTTAAGAGGAAATCTCAATTTTGAGCTGCTCAATGACCCTCAGAATTGATATTTTTAGAGGAAATCTCATTTTTAAGCTGTGCAGAGATGCTCAGAATTAATATTTTTGGAGGAAATCCCATCTTTGAGCTACTCGGTGAAGCGCAGATTTGATATTTTTAGAGGAAATCTCATTTTTGAGCTGCACAGAGATGCTCAGAATCGATATTTTTAGAGGAAATCTTGTCTTTGAGCTGCTCAGTGATGCTCAGCTTTTATATTTTTGGATAAAATCTCAATTTTGAGCTGCGCAGTGACGCTCAGCTTCGATATTTTTAGAGGCAGTCTCAATTTTGAGCTGTTCAGTGACGCTCAGCTTCGATATTTTTGGAGGAAATCTCGCTTTTTCAGCTGTGCGGTGATGCTCAACCTCGATCTTCTCTAGGAAACTCCAATTTCGGGCTGCGCTTGCGCTGTTCAACCCCAGTTCTCTCTAGAAAAACCTGATTTTGAGCCCTACCAAAAATACTCAGCCTCGATTTTCTCTAGAAAAGCCAATTTTGAGGTCTTCGAGCAACGCTCAGCTGCAAAATTATTTTTTAAAAAAATCAGTTTTGAGCCATTTCGGTGGTGCTCAACCTCGACCTCTTCTAGGAACCTCAAGTTTTTGCCATTTTTGTGAGGCTCAGCCTCAATTTTTGGTAGAAAAACCTCAATTTTCAGCCAATCAAGCCACCTTTTTCCTGCAGCCCCGCTCAGCAAAAGCAGCCCCGTGTCCTCTCCAGACCACCCCCCACCCCACCATCTCCTTACCATCAGAAGGTCCCAAAACGGGTAGAAGAACCCAAAATGGGACGAGGGTAGGGGAGCGGCGCAGCCGACGCCACGCGCCGAAATATTTCGGGGTCAGGGGCGGGCGGGTGGGTGGGAGACCTCGGTGCGACGCCGTGACGTGGGGGTGGGTTTTTTTGGGGTGAGAAACGGCGTCGGGAGGAAACTCTTTGCCCTTGTGAACTTCCCCCCCTGTCTGGCCACGAGGTCCCCCGGGGCCCGGCGTCTCGGGGTCGCTTTCACATCGCCTTTCGGCGGAGGTCCTCCACCTGCTGGGGTGGCGGACGGTCCTCCGGCCGCCACCGAAATTTGGGGGTTCTCCTCCTGCTCCCGCAGTCTCCGCCACCGCCCCCACCGCCTACTCGCTGGTCCCCTGCCTCGATGACTGCAAGGGCAACGTCACCATCGGCTGCTTCGTGAGCGACTTCTTCCCCGAGCCCGTCACCATCAGCTGGGTGTCCAACGTCGCGGGTGACCAGGTGACCTTCCCGGCCGTCCAGGGCAGCGACAGCTTCTACAGTGCCAGCAGCCAGCTCACGGTGCCGGCCAGCAGCTTCGACGGCAAGTCCTTCCAGTGCAAGGTCAACCACGCGGCCACCTCCACCTCCCTCACCAAAGTCATCGAAGGTGAGGAAGACGTCGGTGGTCCTGGTGTCGTGGGACGGTTCGGTCGGCTCCTAGATGGGTTGGGGGTGGTTTCAGCCTTGATCTTGGTCTTCCATGATGGTTTGGTCATCTCCTAGTTGGGTTGGCGTTGGTCTTCCATGATGGTTTGGTCATCTCCTAGTTGGGTTGGCGTTGGTCTTCCATGATGGTTTGGTCATCTCCTAGTTGGGGCTGGCGTTGGTCTTCCATGATGGTTTGGTCATCTCCTAGTTGGGGTTGGCGTTGGTCTTCCATGATGGTTTGGTCATCTCCTAGTTGGGTTGGCCTTGGTCTTGGTCTTCCATGATGACTTGGTCAACCCTTAGATGGGTTGGAGGTGCTTTAAGTCTCGCTCTTGGCCTTCCATGATGACTTGGCCAACTCCTAGTTGGGTTGGGGTTGGTTTCAGCCTCGATCTTGGACTTCCATGACGGCTTGGTCAAGTCCTAGCTGTGTTGGTGTTGGTCTTGGCCTTCCACGAAGACTTGGTCAACTCCTAGTTGGGTTGACGTTGGTCTAGATGGGTTGGCCTTGCTCTTGGTCTTCTAAGGTGACCTGGCCAACTCCTAGATGAGCTGGGGCAGCTTCCAGCATTGATCTTGGTCTTCCATGACGACTTGGTCAACTCCTAGATGGGTTCTGATCCTTTTCTTCTGCAGGTAAGTGTCCTGTTGATGACCCCCCGGAGGTGAAGCTCCTCAGCTACCCGACCCAAGAAGACCCCGAGAAGAAGGTCCTGCTGGTGTGCCTCATCGAGGGGCTGGAGGGCAGCAACGCCCAGGTGGAGTGGCTGGTGAACGGGGTGGTCCAGAACCTGGAGGAGGACAACTACAGCTGCAGCGGGTGCTCCAACAAGAAGGCCACGCAGTGGAGCCAGGTCAACGTCAGCCGGCAGAGCTGGGACCAGGGGGCCGAGTTCTCCTGCAGGGTGTCCCACGCGTCGCTCAAGGAGCCCATCGTCAAGTCCATCAGCACCTACTGCAAAGGTGAGGGCCGTGGCGTGGGCGGGAGGTTGGGTGGGGTCCTTGGAGGTGGATGGATGGGTAGAAGGTCGGGATGGAAGGTTGGATGGAGTCTTTGGAGGTGGATGGATGGGTAGAAGGTCGGGATGGATGGTTGGATGGAGTCTTTGGAGATGGATGGTCAAGATGGATGGTTGGGTGGGGTCTTTGGAGGTGGATGGACACCACGAGACGACACGCGGCCAGGTGAGTGACACCGCGACGCCAGGAAGCGAAGTGGCGACGGTGGCTTTTGGACCTAAAAAAGCAGAAATTAAGAAAATAGGTGGACGAAGCCACAAAAATTAAGGAAAAAGCACGTTGCGGTCGCAATTTTCTGGGAAAACGCCCCAATTCCCGTCTTCTGGGGTGGGTTTTTAAGGGTCAGGTGCTCAGCCAAGAGGTCCCAGGGGGGATTCGCGCCCCCGGAGATCTGTTTTTTGGTGGGAACGAGGTCCCAAAATCTGCCCCAAAAGGGGAAATGGGGAAATATGGGGAAATGCCCCAAAACTCTGTATTTTTGGTGGGATCGAGAAGTCGGGGAGAGCGTTCGGATGCAGAAATCGGTGTCCCCTGCCCCCCCCCGCCCTGCTCAACGCCGCTCCCTGCTCCCCCCCCCCACCCAGATGGCAAAACCAAGCTGGAGGTCTCCATCCTCCCCCCGTCCTTGGAGGACCTCTACCTCAGCCAGAACGCCAGCATCACCTGCGTGGCGGCCAACGCCCCCGAAGACCTGAAGTTCTCCTGGTCCCGGAGCGCCGGGACCGCCTTGGACGTGTCCTCCGGGGAGCCCGAGAAGCAGGAGAACGGCCTCTACCGCCTCACCAGCGTCCTGAAGGTCTGCGCCGAGGAGTGGAACAGCGGTGAGACCTTCTCCTGCACCGTGTCCGGCTCGGAGCTCCAAGTACCCATCAAGAAGTCGGTGAAGAAAGACCTAGGTAGGAAGCCGCCGCTCCTCTCCCGCCCCCGCTCGCAAGCCCCGGTGGGGAAGGAGAAGTTTGGGGCGAGGGCAGAGGTGTTTGGGGCGAAAGGTGGAGAAGTTTGGGGTGAGGACGGAGACGTTTGGGGCAAAGGTGGAGAAGTTTGGGCCAAGAGAAGTTTGGGGCAAGTGGAAGCAGTTGGCTGGAGGAGCTGAGTGGAAAGGGGTTGGCCTACTGGAAGAGGTTCTAGATGGAGAGCAAGGGCTTCTGGGAGAGTCGCCGTGGCCGGTCCGATGGAAGGGTGTGGTCTCCTGGAAGGAACGTGCCCACCAGAAGGTGTTGTCCAGCAGAAGGGTCCACTGGGAGGGTGTACTGGGAGGACCTAGCCTACTGGGAAGGTCTATCGATCTGGAAGGACCTAGCCAACTGGGAAGGTCTTACTGGGAGGACCTAGCCAACTGGAAGGGTCTAGCCAACTGGAAAAGTCTTACTGGGAGGACCTAGGCAACTGGAAGGGTCTATCAATCTGGAAGGACCTAGCCAACTGGAAGGGTCTTACTGGGAGGACCTAGCCAACTGGGAAGGTCTAGCCTACTGGGAAGGTCTATCCAACTGGAAGGACCTAGCCAACTGGAAAAGTCTTACTGGGAGGACCCAGCCAACTGGAAGGACCTAGCCTACTGGAGAGGTCTATCAGTCTGGAAGGACCTAGCCTACTGGAAGGGTCTTACTGGAAGAACCTAGCCTACTGGAAGGGTCTATGAAGCTGGAAGGACCTATCCTACTGGAAGGGTCTTACTGGGAGGACCTAGGCAACTGGAAGGACCTAGCCTACTGGAAAGGTCTAGCCAACTGGAAGGACCTATCCTACTGGAAGGGTCTTACTGGGAGGACCTAGCCTACTGGAGAGGTCTATCAATCTGGAAGGACCTAGCCAACTGGAAGGGTCTTACTGGGAGGACCTAGCCAACTGGAAGGACCTATCCAACTGGAAGGGTCTTACTGGGAGGACCTAGGCAACTGGAAGGACCTATCCTACTGGAAGGGTCTTAATGTGAGGACCTAGCCTACTGGAGAAGTCTATCAATCTGGAAGGACCTAGCCTACTGGAAGGGTCTTATTGGAAGAACCTAGCCTACTGGAAGGGTCTATCAAGCTGGAAGGACCTAGCCAACTGGAAGGGTCTTACTGGGAGGCCTCCCCCGGCCCACCCTGACCTTCTCTTGCGCCCCGCAGCCGTCTCGGTGCAGGCGCCCTCCGTCTACGTCTTCCACCCGCCGGCGGAGGAGCTGGCCCGCCAGGAGACCGCGACCTTGACCTGCCTTGCCTCGGGCTTCCGTCCCCGCGACATCTTGGTCACCTGGACCCAGCAGGACCGTCCGGTGCCTTCCGGCAGCTTCTCGACCTTCGGCCCCCAGGAAGGCGACGGCGGGCTCTTCAGCGTCTACAGCAAGCTGAGCGTGCCGGCGTCCGAGTGGCAGCGAGGGGACAGCTTCGCCTGCGTGGTGGGGCACGAGGGGATCCCGCTGAACTTCGTGCAGAAGAGCCTGGACAAGAGCACGGGTAAACCCACCAACGTCAACGTCTCGGTGATCCTCACCGATTCCGACAGCACCTGCTACTGAGCGCGGGCCGGGGGGGGGCTGTAAATCCGGAAAAAGAAAAAAAAGAAAAAAAAAATACGGTGAAAAAAATATAAGTCCGGTGGAAAAAAAATACGATAATAAAAAAAAAAGATGGAAATCGCGCACAAAAGTTGCGGCGCTGGTGTCTTCATCCGGTGCGTCCACCTCCTCCCAATCCCCGTCCGAAAAAAAAAAAATAACGGTAATAATTCTGAAAAAAATAATAATTCCAGAAAAAATAATGATAATGATGAAAAAAAGATGGAAAAAAAAGAGATGATAATAAGAAAAATCACGGAAATCACACAGAAACATGACGGCGCTGGTGGCTTCATCCGGTGCGTCCACCTCCTCCCAATCCCCGCCCGAAAAAAAAAATAATAACGGTAATAATTCCGAAAAAAAAAATAATAACTCCAAAAAAAAAAATAATGGTAATAATAATGATAATGATGAAAAAAAAAGATGGGAAAAAAAAAGATGATAATAAAAAAAATCATGGAAATCACGCACAAAAGTTGCGGCGCTGGTGTCTTCATCCGGTGTGTCCACCTCCTCCCAATCCCCACCCAAAAGAAAAAATAATAACGGTAATAATTCCGAAAAAAAATAATAATTCCAAAAATAATAATAATAATAATGATGATAATGATGAAAAAAAGTTGGAAAAAAAAAAGATGATGATAAAAAAAAAATGGAAATCATGCAGAAACATAATGGCACTGGTGTCTTCAGCTGGTGCGTCCACCTCCTCCCCATCCCCTTCCAAAAAAACAATTAATGATGATAATTCCAAAAAAAAAATTAATGATGATAATTCTGAAAATCAGAATAACGATGATAATGATGAAAAAAATAAAGATAATAGTTAAAAAAAACAAACAAACAAACAAAAACAAGAAAACAGAAATCACACAGAAACATGCCGGTGCCTTCACCCAGCACATCCACCTCCTCCCAAACCCACCCATCTCCCAGCCCCAATTAGCGACGGGGCTAATTAAATAGGGGTGGGGCTAATCAGTTAGGGATGGGGCTAATTAATTAAGGACAGAGCAAACCCATTAGAGATGGGGCTAATCTATTAGGGATGGGGCAAATCAATTAGGAATGGGGCAAACCAATTAGGAATTGGGCTAATCAATTAGGGATGGGGCTAATCAATTAGGAATGGGGCTAATCAATTAGGAATTGGGCAAATCAATTAGGAATTGGGCTCATCAATTAGGAATTGGTCTAATCAATTAGGGATGGGGCTAATCGATTAGGAATTGGGCTCATCAATTAGGAATTGGGTTAATCAGTTAGGGATGGGGGAAATCAATTAGGAATTGGGCTAATAAATTAGGAATTGGGCTCATCAATTAGGAATTGGGCTAATAAATTAGGAATTGGGCTCATCAATTAGGAATTGGGCTAATCAATTAGGAATTGGGCTAATCAATTAGAAATGGGGCAAATCAATTAGGAATTGGGCAAATCAATTAGGAATTGGGCTCATCAATTAGGAATTGGGTTAATCAATTAGGAATGGGGCAAATCAATTAAGGACAGGGTAAATGAATTAGGGACGGGGCTAATCAATTAGGAATTGGGCAAATCAATTTTCCATTTCCCCTCTTTTTTTTTTGCCTATTTTTTTTAGGAAGTGGTGAGAAAGAGCAGGACGAAATGACCCATTTTCCCCTCTTTTTTGCCCATTTTTTTAATCAAGAGAGGTGAGAAAGAGCAGGATTTAGACAAATTAGGGATTCCCAGTTTGCTCACTGCAGGGTTTTGGCCAAGAATTGGGTAGAAAACGGGGGAAAATGGGGTCTTTGTTGCACGCAGCAAAAATTTTGTAAAAAATCTGCTTTTTTGCGGCAAGGTTTTAGAGAGAAACGAGAGAAAAAAAAAAGGGTGGAAATGTGGCTTTTTGCTGCACTCGCCCCAAAAAAAATAATAATAAAATCTCACTTCCCCTTTTCTCGCCGCAGGGTTTTAGACGCGAATTGAGTAGAAAACAGGCGGAAATGGGGTTTTTTGCTGCGTGCACCAAAAATCCCTCCTTGCTGGGAGGGTTTTGGAGAGGGATTTGGTGAGGAAATAGGTGAAAAAGTGACCTGCGTAAAAAAAAAATGGGTGAAAACGTGAAATTTGGCTACCTGCATCAAAAAAATCCTACTTCCACTTTGCAGCGGGGTCATGGACACGAATTGGGTAGAAAATGGGCAAAAATTATTATTATTATTACTTTTTTGCACACACCAAAAAAACAACCCACTGCTCTTTTGCTCACGGTGGGGTTTTGCCCAATAATTGGGTGGGAAATGGGTGAAAATACGGCTTTTTGGTGCATGCACCAAAATCTTCGTGGCCCCATTGCTTATAGAACCATTTTGGAGAGGGATAGGGTGGAAAAATGGGTGAAAATATGGGTTTTTGGTGCATGCACCAGAAGTCTTTGTGGCCCCGTCGCTTCTAAAAGGCCTTTGGACCGGGATTGGGTGGAAAAATGGGTGAAAATGTAGGTTTTTGATACAGGCACCAAAAATCCTCATGATCCCATTGCTTGCAGAAGGGTTTTGGGGAGGAATTGGGTGGAAAACGGGTGAAAATACGATGTTTTGGTGCATGCACCAAAAGTCCTCGTGACCCCGTTGCTTGTTGAAGGGTTCTGGAGGAGGACTGTGTGGAAAAATGGGTGAAAATGTGGCTTTTTGGTACATGCACCAAAAATTCTCCTGGTTCTTTTGCTTGTCGAAGGGTTTTGAGGAGGAATTGGGTGGAAAAATGGGTGAAAATGTAGCTTTTTGGTGCATGCACTAAAATCCTCATGATCCCATTGCTTGTTGAAGGGTTTTGGAGAGGAATTGGGTGGAAAAATGGGTGAAAATGTGGCTTTTTGGTACATGCACTAAAATCCTCATGGCCCCATTGCTTGCAGAAGGGTTTTGGAGAGGAATTGGGTGGAAAAATGGGTGAAAATGCGGCTTTTTGGTACATGCACCAAAAATTCTCCTGGTTCTTTTGCTTGTCGAAGGGTTTTGAGGAGGAATTGGGTGGAAAAATGGGTGAAAATGTGGCTTTTTGATGCATGCACTAAAATCCTCATGATCCCATTGCTTGCAGAAGGGTTTTGGAGGAGGATTGCGTGGAAAAATGGGTGAAAATGCGACTTTTTGATGCATGCACCAAAAATCCTCATGGTCCCATTGCTTGCAGAAGGGTTTTGAGGAGGAATTGGGTGGAAAAATGGGTGAAAATACGGCTTTTTGATACATGCACCAAAAATCCTCATGGTCCCATTGCTTGCAGAAGGGTTTTGGAGAGGAATTGCGTGGAAAAATGGGTGAAAATACGGCTTTTTGATACATGCACCAAAAAATCCTCATGGCCCTGTTGCTTATAGAAGAGCTCTGGAGAGGGATTGGGTGGAAATCGGGTGAAAATATGGGGTTTTGGTGCATGTACCAAAAATCCTCATGATCCCATTGCTTGCAGAAGGGTTTTGGAGAGGAATTGGGTGAAAATACGTCTTTTTGGTGCTGACTCCCGCCCCTTTTTTTGTCAGCCTCCCCAGAACGCATCATGGTGGTCCTGGGCAAGGAGCCGGAGCTGGAGCTGGAGGAAGACGTCACCGACCTCTGGACCGCCGTGGCCTTCGTCATCCTCTTCCTCCTCAGCCTCTGCTACAGCACCGGCGTCACCCTCTTCAAGGTACTCCCCCCCCGCACCCCCCAACAATAATAATTAGCATTAATTAAGGCCGAGCAATTTAACGTTGGTGTCTCCCCAGGTCCTCTGAGTGCTGAAGGTCTTCGCCCATGGGTGCCCCCTCCGTTGTCCCAGGGGTTGGACCGGGAATTTTTGTGCTTTTCTCAAAAATGCACAGAATAAAACGATTTTTCAGACCGTTTCCGCGGGCTTCGAGAAACCCCTTTTCCACCCCAAAATGGAGCCACGTTGCCTCGGTGATCTCCGGCAGGCTTCAAGAGACTGTTTTTCCCCCAGGCGAAGACACGTTGTGTTGGTGCGCCACACCCTAATCTCCTTAAATCTCCAAAAAACCCTTTCCCCCCCCAAAAAACAAAGCCCTGTTGCATTGGTGCTTCCTATTCAATTTCCATCGGGTTACCAAAAAAGACGATTTTCCCCCCAAAATGAAGCCTCATCGTGTCGCTCCATCTCAGCCTAATCTTCATCCAGCTTCAGGAAACCCATTTTTTCCCCCAAAAAAAGCCCTGTTGTATCGGTTTATCGCACCCCAGTGTCCACCGGGTTGCTAAAAAACCCCTTTTCCCCCCAAAATGAAGGCACTTTGTGTTATTACATCTCATCCTAATAAAAAAAGCTTCAAAAAACCCGTTTTGCCCCAAAATGACGTCCCTGTTACATTGGTGCATCACACTAAGAACCCCCCCTTTTCTTCATCACGTTGCCTCGATGCACCCCAAACAAGTTGCCCAAAACCTCCCTTTTTTCCCCCATTTTCCTCCCCAGCCCTACACCCCTCCATGGGCTGATTGCGTGCCGGGGACCCAATATTTCAGTTTTTCCCCCCATTTTCCTTCCCAACCCCACACCCCCCCAGGGGTTGATTGCATGCCAGGGACCCAATATTTCATTTTTTTCCCCCCGTTTTCCTCCCCGGCCCTGCACCCCTCCGTGGCTTGATTGCGTGCCGGGGAGCCAAAATTTCATTTTTTGGACCAAAAACCTCAAAATCCTGTTTACGATAAAAGCCATTTTCATTTCTCCTCTTTCCTCCCCGTCGTGGTTTCTTGGGCCGCTGCCTGAGTCATTTGGGGAGCAGAAACTGGTTGTTTTCCCCCCAAAAAAAGCAGCGCCGAACATCTGGATTTCGGCGTCACCCCGGCCAGATGTGTCCTGTTTACCTGAACCGCGCTTCTCCCTCTGAGTCACCGCACCCAAAATAGCCGTTTCCTGCCCCAAAACCGCCCCCGGCGCCTTTCACACGGAGGGACGCGGTGCGTGATGGGAAAAAACATGGCGGGAGCGCGGGGAAATGCAGATTTTTTATCGAAAATACGGAAACGGAGAAGCAAAGATGGGAAATTTGGTAATAAAGTGGGATTTGAACGTTTTTTGGGGCATTTTCTGGTGGATTTCACCCTGTTTCGTGGCTTGTTCTCCCTCCGAGGCCGTTGGCCAATGGGAAGGAGGGGATGGAGGGGGCGGGGCCTGGGCTCTGCTGTAGAAGATGAGGAAGAGCGTGATGAAGGTGGAGATCGTGGTCCGGGCTCCTCCTCCGCCCCATTTCACGAAGCTCGGCCCACCGCAATCCCAGAGATCCTTGGGGCAGGGGACGCCATCATTAACCCATCTAATTAACCCCTAACGACCCTTACCCGATGCTAATTGGCTGCCCGGTCGTGGTCTTGGAAGACCCAACGTGGTCTTGGAAGACCCAACGTGGTCTTGGAAGACCCAACGCGGTCTTGGAAGACCCAACGCGGTCTTGGAAGACCCAACGTGGTCTTGTGAAACTCAATGTGGACTTGGAAGATCCAACAAGGTCTTGGGAAACTCAACGTGGTCTTGGAAGACCCAACACAGTCTTGGGAGACCCAACGTGGGCTTGGAAGACCCAACAAGGTCTTGGGAGACTCAACGTGGTCTTGGAAGACCCAACAAGGTCTTGCAGGACCCAACGTGGTCTTGGAAAACCCAAGGTGGTCTTGGAAGACCCCACAAAGTCTTGGAAGACCCAACAAGGTCTTGCAGGACCCAACGTGGTCTTGGAAGACCCAACATGGCCTTGGAAGACCCAACAAGGTCTTGCAGGACCCAAGGTGGTCTTGGAAGACCCAACAAGGTCTTGGAAGACCCATCGTGGTCTTGGAAGACCCAATGCGGCCTTGGAAGACCCAGCGTGGCCTTGGAAGACCCAACATGGCCTTGGAAGACCCAACATAGCCTTGGAAGACCCAACAAGGTCTTGGAAGACCCAACGTGGTCTTGGAAGACCCAACAAGGTCTTTCAGGACCCAACGTGGCCTTGGAAGACCCAACAAGATCTTGGAAGGCCCAACACGATCTTATCTTAATAAAATAATAAAAATAAAATAATAAAATAAAATAAAATAAAATAAAATAAAATAAAATAAAATAAAATAAAATAAAATAAAATAAAATAAAATAAAATAAAATAAAATAAAATATTACAAGGGCATGCAATCCGTTGCAAAACCCCCCAAATAAATTGCAAAAGCATGCAATCCATTGCAAAAAACCCAAATTAATTGGAAGAGCATGTAATCCATTGCAAAAAAAAAATTAAAACAAATTGGAAGAGCATGTAATTCATTGCAAAATAATAATCATAATCATAATCATAATAATAAATAAATAATAATAATAATAAAATTGCAAAAGCATGCAATCCACTGCAAAAAATAACCAAATAAATTGCAAGAGCAAGCAATCCATTGCAAAACCTTCCCCATTAATTGCAAGAGCATGAAATCCGTTGCAAAAAAAAAACAAAAACAAATTGCAAGAGCATGAAATCCATTGCAAAAAATAATAATAATTTTAAAAATTGCAAAAGCATGCAATCCATTGCAAAAACCCCCAAATAAATTGCAAGAGCATGCAATCCACTGCGAAAAAAAAAAATAAAATAAAAAATAAATTGCAAAAACATGAAAATCAATTTCTTTTCCAAAAAAAAAATCCCAAATCCTGGCACGATGCACGGCGCACGCACAAAACCACACGGAGCCCGGAGGGAAAAACAAAAAAAAAGTTTATTTTTCGCGGCGACTATTTACAAGGAAAAGGGAAGGGGAGGGGGGTCGCACCACGTGGAGAAGGCGTCTGGCGACGGCGGGCAGCAAAATCCGACAGGAGCCGGGTTATTTCACCTGGAGATGGGGAAAATGAGGCTTTCGGTTAATTAAAAATTCAGATTTTTGCAAAATTTGGGTGAAAATTTGAATTTATGAGTGCGAGGAAGAGGTGGGAGGTTGTGTTGTTACAACTCAACAGCTCGTTGCACGTGGTGGATCCAATTCTTCATCTTTCAACCCAATTCTGTGTAAATAAAAGTCATTAGGAGATGGGATTGATGCTAAAAAGTCTTGAAATGGGGTAAAAAATTGAGAGTTTTGCAAAATTGGGGGGAAAATTTGAATTTATGAATGCGAGGAAGAGATAGGAGGTTATGTTGTTGCAACTTAATGGCTCGTTACATGTGCTGGATCCAATTCTTCATCTTTCTACCCAATTCTGCGTAAATAAAAGTCATTAGGAGATGGGACTGATGTTAAAAAGTCTTGAAATGGGGTAAAAAATGGAGATTTTTGCAAAACTGGGGGGAAAATTTGAATTTATGGGTGTGAGGAAGAGGTGGGAGGTTGTGTTGTTACAACTTAATGGCTCGTTGCATGTGCTGGATCCAATTCTTCATCTTTCTACCCAATTCTGCGTAAATAAAAGTCATTAGGAGATGGGATTGATGCTAAAAAGTCTTGGAATGGGGTAAAAAACAGAGATTTTTGCAAAATTTGAGGGTAAAATGGATTTATGAGTGTGGGAGGTGATGGGAGGTGGCACCATCACAACTCAACGGCTCTTGGACGTGGTGGATCCCATCCCCACGTCCCTCGTCTCCCGGTGACCACCCAACCAGCCCCATTTTGGGGCGTTTTCCCCCCCAAAATCCGTACCTTGATCAAGGTGACGGTGGCGCTGTAGAAGAGGCTGAGGATGAAGAGGACGATGAAGGTCGACGCCGTCGTCCACAGGTTGTTGAGGTCGTCGTCCTCCTCCACCTCCGTGTAGGCGTCCAGGAAGGCTTGGGACAAGAGGCGAGAGCGAGTTAGCGCCGTCGCCGCGGGAGTACGAAAAAAATAAATAAATAAAAGGGGGCTGGTTTTGGGTCAATTTTGAGCGATTTTAGGTCCGGCTGTCACCAGGGACGGAAAATCCCTGGGGTTTCGGGGGCTGCGAGCGGTGAACGCGGCGGCGCGGCATCCACGGGCTGGGAAACGCGGGGCGCTGAGCAAGCCTGGCCGAAAATAACCCCCCAAAAATCCTCAAAAATGAAAAGTTTAACTCAAAATCATGAGATGTGAGGCCCCAAAAATGGAAGAATTCACCCCAAAAGCGGGTTGGGGGGTTGGGGGGGGCAGGGCCATGCCAATCCCTTGCGCAGCTGGATTTCTCCATGTTGTGCGTCAGAGGGTGGTCCTGTTCTTCGTTGTTTATTTATTTTTTACCTAAATTGGCTTTTTTAGACCCAAAATGCCGGGTTTGGGGAATCCCATAGGGTGCCCACCCTGCATTTGGCTCCCTTACGCAGGCCGCCCCCCTTTTTTTGCACACGCTGCAGCGTGTGTCTGACCTCCAAAAAAAAAAAAAAAGCCAATTTTGCATTTTTCTCCCCCAAAAATAAGCGAAGGGTCTTCTGGGAGAGGTAGATTAACCGATTTTGTGGGATTTTAGGGGGGAAAAAAGGGCCGGAATCTCGGGCAAGCTGCAGCAAGGGGAAGCGAGGCTGAGGGTGGTGCAAGGTGAGGACGCAAGGAGGACGTGAGGAGGAGGAGGACACGACGAGGAGGAGGACACGAAGACGAGGAGGACATGAGGATGAGGAGGACATGAAGAGGAGGAGGACATGAGGATGAGGAGGACACGAGGAAGAGGAGGACACGAGGAAGAGGAGGACACAGAGGAGGAGGACACGAGGACAAGGAGGAGACGAAGAGGAGGAGGACACGAAGACGAGGAGGACATGAGGATGAGGAGGACATGAAGAGGAGGAGGACATGAGGATGAGGAGGACACGAGGAAGAGGAGGACACGAGGAAGAGGAGGACACAGAGGAGGAGGACACGAGGACAAGGAGGAGACGAAGAGGAGGAGGACACGAAGACGAGGAGGACATGAGGATGAGGAGGACATGAAGAGGAGGAGGACATGAGGATGAGGAGGACACGAGGAAGAGGAGGACACGAGGAAGAGGAGGACACAGAGGAGGAGGACACGAGGACAAGGAGGAGACGAAGAGGAGGAGGACACGAAGACGAGGAGGACATGAGGATGAGGAGGACATGAAGAGGAGGAGGACATGAGGATGAGGAGGACACGAGGAAGAGGAGGACACGAGGAAGAGGAGGACACAGAGGAGGAGGACACGAGGACAAGGAGGAGACGAAGAGGAGGAGGACACGAAGAGGAGGAGGACACAAGGAGGAGGAGGACACGAGGAGGAGGAGGACAGGAGGATGAGGAGGACACGGGGAGGAGGAGGACACGAGGAAGAGGAGGACATGAGGATGAGGAGGACACGAGGAAGAGGAGGACATGACGAGGAGGAGGACATGAGGATGAGGAGGACATGAGGAAGAGGAGGACATGACGAGGAGGAGGACACGAGGACGAAGAGGACACGAGGACGAGGAGGACACAAGGAAGAGGAGGACACGAGGAGGAGGAGGACACAAAGAGGAGGAGGACACAAAGAGGAGGAGGACATGACGATGAGGAGGACACGAGGAAGAGGAGGACACAAGGAAGAGGAGGACACGAAGAGGAGGAGGACACGAAGAGGAGGAGGACACGAGGAGGAGGAGGACATGAGGATGAGGAGGACACGAGGAAGAGGAGGACACGAGGAAGAGGAGGACACGAAGAAGAGGAGGACATGAAGAGGAGGAGGACACGAGGAAGAGGAGGACACGAGGAAGAGGAGGACACGAGGAAGAGGAGGATTCAAGAAAACGAGGACAGGGGAAGATGAGGAGGACACGAGGACAAGGAGGACATGAGGACAAGGAGGTTGCGGAAGGCGGAGGCTGCAGGAGCTGCAGAGGGCGCTGCGGGAACGAAGAGCGCGGTGCGAGGGACGCGAAGGGTCTGCGAGGAGCACGAAGCGGAGGACCTGCAAAGAGGACGGTGCAAAGAGCAAGGTGCAAAGGATTTGCAAAGAGCAAGGTGCAAAGGATTTGCAAGGACCATGATGCAAAGAGCACGAAGCGAAGGGTTTGGAAAGAGCGCGACGCAAGGACCTTCCTGCAAAGAGGTGCAAGGGATTTGCGAAGGGGGTGGTGGGAAGACCAAGACGCAACGACCGAGACGCAAAGGACTTGCAAAGACCATGATGGAAAGAGCAGGATGCAAGGGGCAGGATGCGAGGGGGTGGAAAGCAGTTGCAAAGACCAAGGTGCGAAGACCAAGGAGCAAGAATTTCCAAAGACCATGATGCAAAGGATCTGCAAAGACCATGACGCAAAGACCAAGGTACGAAGAGGACGAAGGAAAGATTTGCGAAGCCCACGACACAAAGATTTCCAAAGGCCATGATCCAAAGAGGACGAAGCAAAGGATTTGCAAAGACCAAGATGCGAAGAGGACGAAGGAAAGATTTGCAAAGACCAGGATGCAAGGAGATGGAAAGGATTTACAAAGACCAAGATGCAAAGACCAAGACACAAAGACCAAGATGCAAAGACCATGACACAAAGATTTGCAAGGACCATGATCCAAAGAGGACCAAGCAAAGGATTTGCAAAGACCACGATGCAAGGAGAAGGCTGCGAGGAGATGCAAAGGATTTACAAAGACCAAGATGCAAAGATTTGCAAAGATCGAGGTGCAAAGACGAAGATACAAAGAGGACGAAGGAAAGATTTGCAAAGAACACGATGCAAAGACCAAGATGCAAAGAGCAAGATGCAAAGAGCAAGAGGCAAAGATTTCCAAAGACCATGATCCAAAGAGGATTAAGCAAAGGATTTGCAAAGACCAAGATGCAAAGACCAAGACGCAAAGAGGACGAAGGAAGGATTTACAAAGACCTTGATGCGAAGACCATGATGCAAGGATTTGCAAAGAACAGGATGCAAAGACCGAGATGCAAAGAGATGGAAAGGATTTGCAAAGACCAAGACGCAAAGACCACGATGCAAAGAGGATGAAGGAAAAAATTGCAAAGCCCACGACACAAAGATTTCCAAAGGCCACGATCCAAAGAGGACGAAGCAAAGGATTTGCAAAAAACATGATGCAAAGACCAAGATGCGAAGAGGACGAAGGAAAGATTTGCAAAGACCACGCTGCAAAGAGCAAGAGGAAAAGATTTCCAAAGGCCATGATCCAAAGAGGATTACGCAAAGGATTTGCAAAGGCCACGACGCAAAGAGCACGAAGCAAAGGATCAGCAGGGCCCGCGATGCACAGAGCCGCCGCCTGCACCGCCGCGCGCCCCCCGCCCTGCCCAGCCCGGACAAAAGTGAGCTTTTGGTCTGCTTTCCAACAAAAATCCATAGTTTTGCTTTATTTCCGTCAGTTCGCCCCCGGGGAGGGGGCGGGGGGGGGTCACAGGTTTTGCACCGCGGATACAAGTCTCGAGGGGGGGAGGTTGACAAGTTTTGGGGTTGCAGAAACAGAGTTTTGGGGGATTTGGGGTACATTTCGCATCGAAGGAACAAGTTTTTTTGCACTGCAGAAACATTTCTGGGGAATTTTTAAACATTTTGCATTGCAGAAACATTTTTTGGGGCATTGCAGAAACATTTTGAGGGGCTTTTTGGCACATTTTGCCCTGCAGAAACACGTTTTGGTGGAATCTGGACACTTTTCCCACTGCAAAAACCAGCTTTGGGGGGACTTTAACACATTTAACAACGCAAAAAGCCGTTTGGGTGGATATTTTAGCACGTTTCCCATCGCAAAAACACATTTTTAGGGGACTTTATGAGATTTTGCACGGCAAAAACCAGCTTTTGGGGGACTTTAACACATTTTGCATTGCAGAAACACGTTTTTTAAGGGATGTTTGGCACCGCAAAATGAAATTTTGGGGAGACTTGAACGTGTTCCTGGTCGCAAAAACCCATTTTCAGGGATGTTTTCACACATTTTGCATCGTAAAAGCCAAGTTTTGGGAGACTTCAACGCGTTTCACACTGCAAAATGAAAGCTGGGGGGGATCTCAACACATCCCACGTTGAAAAAAAAACGAATTTTGGGGGCGGTTGAAGGCGTTTTGTGTTGCGGAAAAGAGTTTCGATGGATGTTTTAATATGTTTTGCACAGCAAAAAGCAGATTTGGGGGAGAATCAGGCATGTTTGGGTGTTGAAAAAAAACAGATTTTAATGGAGGTTTTGAGAAGTTCCACCCTGTAAAATGAATTCTGGGGGGATTATAACATCCCACGTTGGAAAAAAACAAATTATGGGGGGCAGTTGAAGATGTTCTGCATTGCAAAAAAAAATAAAACAACAGTTTTTTGGGGGAGACGAAGAGAGTTAAATACATTTTGCACCGAAACAACTGGTTTTGGGGGGGGGGGGGCGTCTTGAACACGTTGAGGCGAAACCGACGGAGGGAGGAGGAGGAGGAGGGGGGGATGATGATGATGATTTTTTTTAATAGCAGGAGCTGGCGGTGTCGGAGAGCACCAGGGAGACGTTGACCGAGGTGGGTTTACCCGAGGACTTGTCCACCGACTTCTGGGCCACCTGCAAGGGCAACCGCTCGTGGCCGACCAAGCAGGTGAAGACGTTGCCGGCCCCCCAGTCGTCGGTGGCCACGCTGAGGGCGCTGTAGGTGAAGTAGGTGCGCGCCGACTGCGATTCGGCGGCGGGCGGCATGGTGACGTAGTCGGAGGCCGGCAAGGGCTCGCCGTTGCGCAGCCAGCGGATGAAGAGGTCCGGAGGGTTGAAGCCCTTGGCCAAGCAGGTGACGGTGGCGGTCTCGTGGGCGCTGAGCTGCTCCGGAGGAGGGGGGAAGACGTAGAGGGCGGGGGGCTTGGCGTCGCGCTCTGCAAGGAAGGGAGACGGGGGGGTGGGATGCAATTGGAGCTCGTTATTCACTTTTCTTGCCAATCCGCGGTGAGATTGCTACGCTTTTTCTTTGTTTTTGCAAATTTCCAGTGCGATTTCAGTGCTTTTTCTTTGGTTTTGCAAATTTCAGATGCAATTTCAATGCTTTTTCTTTGTTTTTGCAAATTTCAGGTGCGATTGCAACGCTTTTTCTTTGTTTTTGCAAATTTCAGATACGATTGCAACGCTTTTTCTTTGTTTTGCCAAATCTGAGATGCGATTGCAATGTTTTTTCTTCGATTTTTACTAATTTGGGATGGAACTGCAACACCTTTTCTTAATTTTTGCAAATTCGCAATGCAATTGCAACACCTTTTCTTTGTTTTTTTACGAATTTGCGGTGCAATTGCAATGCTTTTTCTTTGTTATTGCAAAATTGTGATGTAATTGGAACACATTTTCTTTGTTTTTCCAAATTTGCAGTGCAATTGCGACACGTTTTCTTTGGTTTTGCAAATTTGAGATGAAATTTCAATGCCTTTTCTTCATTTTTTTTGCAAATTTGTGATACAATCACACCACACTTTTTCTGTTTTTTTTTTTTTTCAAATCTGTGATGCAATTGCAGCACTTTTTCCCTACATTTCCGAATCCTCGATGAATTCGCAGCGCTCTTTCCCTACGTTCGCAAATCCGCGACGCAATCACACCTCCTTTTTTTTTTTTTTTGCAGATATGGGGAAAAAAAATAGCATCAGCGACACCAACGCCACCTTTTCTCCCCAAAACTAGCAAAAAAAATCAAGGAGCGATGCGATCGCGTTCTCGTTTCTTAATTTTTTGGTGAAATAAATTCAATAAATGGAGGAAGAGGGCCGCAAGCAATCGATCGCGTTCTCGTTTCTTAATTTTTTGGTGAAATAAATTCAATAAATGGAGGAAGAGAGCCACAAGCAATCGATCGCATTCCCGTTTCTCAATTTTTTGGTGAAATAAATTCAATAAATGGAGGAGGAGAGTTGCGATTTCCCCCTTTCCCCCCCCCAGTTTGGCGAGAGGACTCACCGGTGGCCTTCTGCAGCTTCTCCTCGACAGGGAAGAGCAGCTCGGGGTGGCTGACCTTGCAGGTGTAGACCTCCTCCTTGTTCCACTCGTCGGCGCAGACGCTGGCCACCCCTTCCACCCAGTAGAGGCCGTTGGCTTGGAGGACGCGGGGTGTGGTCTTGGTCTCCAGCTTCTGCCTGTCCTCCTTGAACCAGGAGATGACCAGCCCCTCCACGGTGGGCAGGTTGCTCACCTTGCAGGTCAGCTTGGCCACCTTCTCGTTGAAGATGTCCACGAAGGACGGGGGGAGCACGCGGACCGTGATGTCGCTGCTCTCGGGTTTATCTACCGGAAGAGGTCGGTGAGCGGGGGCGTTGGGGTTTAGTTGGGGTTTTTTTTTCCCCCCGCCCCCAAAAAAATAAGCAGGTGTGCCCAAACGATGAGAAAGACGGGGTTGGTGGCACTAAAGTTGGGATTTTGCCTGTTTTTTCCCCAAAAAATAAGGGTAAGGGCAGCACTTCTACCTTCTCTAAGGTTCAAGGATGGGTTTAGTGGAACCAAAGTTGGGATTTTGCCTGGTTCCTCCCCAAAAATAAGGCTGAAGATATCATTTCTACCTGACTTAAGGTTCAGGGATGGGTTTGGTGGAACCAAAAATTGGGATTTTGCCTGGTTCCTCCCCAAAAATAAAGGTGAGGGCGTCACTTCTGACTTATCTAAGGTTCAGGGATGGGTTTGGTGGAACCAAAATTGGGATTTTGCCTGGTTCCTCCCCAAAAATAAAGGTAAGGGCATCACTTCTGCTTGACCTAAGTTTCAAGGATGGGTTTGGTGGAACCAAAATTTGGATTTTGCTTGGTTTCTCCCCAAAAATAAAGGTGAGGGCATCACTTCTGCCTGACCTAAGTTTCAAGGATGGGTTTGGTGGAACCAAAATTTGGATTTTGCCTGGTTCCTCCCCAAAAATAAAGGTGAGGGCATCACTTCTGACTTATCTAAGGTTCAGGGATGGGTTTGGTGGCACCAAAATTTGGATTTTGGCTGGTTCCTCCCCAAAAATAAAGGTGAGGGCATCACTTCTGACTTATCTAAGGTTCAGGGATGGGTTTGGTGGCACCAAAATTTGGATTTTGCCTGGTTCCTCCCCAAAAATAAAAGTGAGGGCATCACTTCTGCCTGACCTAAGGTTCAAGGATGGGTTTGTTGGCACCAAAATTTGGATTTTGGCTGGTTCCTCCCCAAAAATAAGGCTGAAGATATCGTTTCTACCTGACCTTAGTTTCAAGGATGGGTTTGGTGGCACCAAAATTGGGATTTTGGTCACTTCCCCCCCAAAAAAACCAACGTGAGGTGACCACTTACAGCCGCACTCCAGGGCCTTGCTGGTGTTCCTCATCTCCCCGTCCACCTGGCAGGTGTAGATGGTGCCGGCGTCCCACTCGGCCTCGGTGACGCTCAGGTGGCTGTCGGTGACGTAGGCGCCGGTGCCCTCAGTCACCGCCCCGGTGGTGACGGCGCCGGAGGTGACGGCGGCGCCGTTCTTCAGCCAGGAGACGGCGGTGAGGCGGCGAGGCCCGTGGACGCGGCAGAGGAGGCTGGAGTTCCTGTAGGGGCCCTCGAAGTCCTCGCGGGACGGGGGGTGGATGGAGACGACCGGGGGGACGGGGACGACCGGGAAGCCTGTTTTTTGGGGGGGGGGGAGGGGAGAGGGTTAAGGGGGGGTGGGGGAGAAGAGGAGGAGGAGGTGGAGGAGCAGGAGGAGGTTCAGGAGGAGGTGGAGGATGGAGAAGGGTCAAGAGGAGGTTCAGGAGGAGGTGGAGGAGGACCAGGAGAAGGAGAAGGACCAAGAAGGACGAAGAAGGACCAAGAAGGACCAAGAAGGACCAAGAAGGACCAAGAAGGACCAAGAAGGACCAAGAAGGACCAAGAAGGACCAAGAAGGACCAAGAAGGACCAAGAAGGACCAAGAAGGACCAAGAAGGACCAAGAAGGACCAAGAAGGACCAAGAGGAGGCTCGGGAGAAGGTGAGGAACCAAGAGGAGGCTCAGAAGATGGAGAAGGACCAAGAGGAGGCTTGGGAGAAGATGGAGGACCAAGAAGGACCAAGAGGAGGCTCGGGAGAAGGAGAAGGACCAAGAAGGACCAAGAGGAGGCTCAGGAGATGGAGAAGGACCAAGAGGAGGCTCGGGAGAAGGAGAAGGACCAAGAAGGACCAAGAAGGACCAAGAGGAGGCTCAGGAGAAGATGGAGGACCGAGATGGACCAAGAGGAGGTTCAGGAGGAGATGAAGGACCAAGAGGAGCCTCAGGAGGTGGAGAAGGACCAAGATGGACCAAGAGGAGGCTCAGGAGAAGACCGAGGAGGCCACCAACGAGGAAGATACAATAAGGAGGACGGGAATGAGGAGGCCACCAACGAGGAGGACACCAACGAGGAGGCCACCCACGAGGAGGACACCCACGAGGAAGATACAATGAGGATACCAACAAGGAGGACACCAATGAGCGGGCTACAACGAGGAGGACACAGTGAGGAGAACACCAATGAGGAGGACATGAATGAGGAAGATACAACGAGGAGGACACCAACGAGGAGGACATGAATGAGGAAGATACAACGAGGAGGCCACCAACGAGGAGGACATGAATGAGGAAGATACAATGAGGACACAGCGACAAGGATACTACAAGGAGGACACCAACAAGGAGGACACCAACAAGGAGGACACCAACAAGGAGGACACCAACAAGGAGGACGTGAACGAGGAGACCCACAAGGAAGATACTACAAGGAGGACAACAATGAGGGGGCTACAACGACGAGGACACCAATGAGTAGGACACAATGAGGAGGCCACCAACGAGGAGGCCAAAACAAGAAGGACGGGAACGAGGAAGACACAACGAGGAGGCCACCAACGAGGAGGCCGCCCAGGAGGAAGATACAACAAGGAGGATACACCGAGGAGGCTACACCGAGGAGGAGGAGGAGGCCACCACCGCTACTCACCGGGGTTGATGATCTCCACCACGGCGTTGCCGTGCGGGTGGGCGGCGTGGCAGTAGAAGGGCTGCTGCGCCTTCCCGTCCTGCAGCGGCAGCTGCAGCCGGCTGGCGGCCATGTTGCCCCCGGCCCCGCGGGCTTCTGGGAAGGCGACGGCGTTGCGGGCGGTCACGTTTTCGTTGATCGCGTTCGTCCAGGTGAGGGTGACGCCGCCGGGGACGTAGCCCACGGCCACGCAGCCCACGGCGTAGAGCGATGAGGAGGACGAGCCGCAGGAGAGCAGCGGGAAGAGGGTGGGGCCGCGGGGGGAGTCTGGGGGAGGGAAAAGGGGGAAAAGGGGGGTCAGACTGGGACATACTGGGACGTACTGGGCCGTACTGGGACGTACTGGGCCTTACTGGACCTTACTGGGCCTTACTGGGCCTTACTGGGCCTTATGGGTCCTTACTGGTCAAGTATGAGCACCCCATAGCTCTAGTAGACCCAGTTTAGTACTACCAGTACCAGAAATCCCCGTACTGGTCCTTACTGGTCCTCACTGGACTCTGTTGTCCCTTATGGGTCTTTACTGGTCCTTACTGGTTCCAGTACTAGCACCCCATAGGCTCAGTAGACCCAGTTCAGTACCACCAGTATGAGAGGTCCCCATACTGGTCCTTACTGGTCCCTATTGGCCTTTACTGGTTCATACTGGTCAAGTACTAGCACCCCATAGCCTCAGTACACCCAGTTTAGTACTACCAGTACCAGAAATCCCCATACTGGGCCTTACTGGTCCCTATTGGCCTTTACTGGTTCATACTGGTCAAGTACTAGCACCCCATAGCCTCAGTACACCCAGTTTAGTACTACCAGTACCAGAAATCCCCATACTGGGCCTTACTGGTCCCTATTGGCCTTTACTGGTTCATACTGGACCTTACTGGTTCATACTGGTCAAGTAATAGCACCCCATAGCCTCAGTACACCCAGTTCAGTACCACCAGTACCAGAAATCCCCATACTGGTCCTTACTGGTCCTCACTGGACTCTGTTGTCCCTTATGGGTCTTTACTGGTCCTTACTGGTTCCAGTACTAGCACCCCATAGCTTCAGTACACCCAATTCAGTACGACCAGTATCAGAGATCCCCATACTGGGCCTTACTGGTCCCTATTGGGCTTTACTGGTTCATACTGGTTCATACTGGTCAAGTACTAGCACCCCATAGCTCTAGTAGACCCAGTTTAGTACTACCAGTACCAGAAATCCCCGTACTGGTCCTTACTGGTCCTCACTGGACCCTGTTGTCCCTTATGGGTCTTTACTGGTCCTTACTGGTTCCAGTACTAGCACCCCATAGGCTCAGTACACCCGGTTCAGTACCACCAGTATCAGAGATCCCCATACTGGTCCTTACTGGTCCCTATTGGCCTTTACTGGTTCATACTGGGCCTTACTGGTTCATACTGGTCAAGTACTAGCATCCCATAGCCTCAGTACACCCAGTTTAGTACTACCAGTACCAGAAATCCCCATACTGGGCCTTACTGGTCCCTATTGTGCTTTACTGGTTCATACTGGTACATACTGGTCAAGTACTAGCACCCCATAGCCTCAGTACACCCGGTTCAGTACCACCAGTATCAGAGAGCCCCATACTGGTCCTTACGGTCCCTATTGGCCTTTGCTGGTTCATACCGGGCCTTACTGGTTCATACTGGTCAAGTACTAGCACCCCATAGCCTCAGTACACCCAGTTTAGTATTACCAGTACCAGAAATCCCCGTACTGGTCCTTACTGGTTCATACTGGGCCTCACTGGTCCCTATTGTCCATTATGGGTTTTTACTGGTCCTTACTGGTTCAGTACAAGCACTCCATAGCCTCAGTACACCCAGTTCGGCGCCACAGCCCACATACTGGTCCTTACTGGTTTATACTGGTCCCTATTGGCACTCACTGGTCCGTACTGGCCCTTACTGGTCTGTACTGGTCAAGTATGGGCATCCCATAGCCTCAGTAGACCCGGTTCAGTACAACCAGTACCAGAGATCCCCATACTGGTCCCAGTACCACCAGAATGGGTGCCACAGCCCCCTACTGGTCCCAGGACCACCAGTACTGGTGCCAGAGCCCCCGTACTGGTCCCAGTATGAGCAGTACTGGTGCCGGAACCCCTGCACTGGTCCCAGTATGGGCAGTAATGATGCTGGAGTTCCTGTACTGGTCCCAGTACCACCAGTACTGGTGCCGGAGCTCCCGTACTGGTCCCAGTACCACCAATACAGGTGCCGGGGCCCCCGTACTGGTCCCAGTATGGGCAATACAGGTGCCGGAGCTCCCGTACTGGTCCCAGTACCACCAGTACAGGTGCCAGACCTCTTGTACTGGTCCCAGTACAGGCAGTACAGGTGCCGGAACCCTAGAACTGGTCCCAGTACCACCAGTACAGGTGCCGGGGCCCCCGTACTTGTCCCTGTACCACCAGTACAGGTGCAGGGACCCCGTACTGGTCCCAGTACTGGCAGTAGAAGTGCCGGAGCTCCCATACTGGTCCCAGTACCACCAGTACAGGTGCTGGAGCTCCCGTACTGGTCCCAGTACCACCAGTACAGGTGCCGGGGCCCCCGTACTGGTCCCAGTATGGGCAGTACTGGTGCCGGAGCTCCCGTACTGGTCCCAGTACGGGCAGTACTGGTGCCGGAGCTCCTGTAATGGTCCCAGTACCACCAGTACAGGTGCCGGAGCTCCCATACTGCTCCCAGTACAGGCAGTACTGGTGCCGGAGCTCCCATACTGGTCCCAGTACCACCAGTACTGGTGCAGGGACCCCGTACTGGTCCCAGTACGGGCAGTAGAGGTGCCGGAGCTCCCATACTGGTCCCAGTACCACCAGTACAGGTGCCGGAGCTCCCGTACTGGTCCCAGTACGGGCAGTAGAGGTGCCGGAGCTCCCGTACTGGTCTCAGTACGGGCAGTACTGGTGCCGGAGCTCCCATACTGGTCCCAGTACCACTAGTACAGGTGCTGGAGCTCCCGTACTGGTCCCAGTACCACCAGTACAGGTGCCGGGGCCCCCGTACTGGTCCCAGTATGGGCAGTAGAGGTGCCGGAGCTCCCGTACTGGTCCCAGTACGGGCAGTACTGGTGCCAGGTCCCCCGTACTGGTCCCAGTATGGGCAGTACAGGTGCCGGAGCTCCTGTAATGGTCCCAGTACCACCAGTACAGGTGCCAGGGCCCCCGTACTGGTCCCAGTATGGGCAGTACAGGTGCTGGAGCTCCCGTACTGGTCCCAGTACCACCAGTACAGGTGCAGGGACCCCGTACTGGTCCCAGTACGGGCAGTAGAGGTGCCGGAGCTCCCGTACTGGTCCCAGTATGGGCAGTAGAGGTGCCGGAGCTCCCGTACTGGTCCCAGTACCACCAGTACAGGTGCCGGGGCCCCCGTACTGGTCCCAGTATGGGCAGTACAGGTGCCGGAGCTCCCGTACTGGTCCCAGTACCACCAGTACAGGTGCCGGAGCTCCCGTACTGGTCCCAGTACGGGCAGTACTGGTGCCGGAGCTCCCGTACTGGTCCCAGTATGGGCAGTAGAGGTGCCGGAGCTCCCGTACTGGTCCCAGTACCACCAGTACAGGTGCCGGGTCCCCCGTACTGGTCCCCGTACCACCAGTGCTGTTGCCGGAGCTCCCGTACTGGTCCCAGTACGGGCAGTAGAGGTGCTGGACCTCCCGTACTGGGACCAGTACAGGCAGTACTGTTGCCAGAGCTCCCGTACTGGTCCCAGTACGGGCAGTACTGTTGCCGGAGCTCCCGTACTGGTCCCAGGACGGCCAGTACAGGTGCCGGAGCTCCCGTACTGGTCCCAGTACGGGCAGTACTGGTGCCGGGGCCCCCATACTGGTCCCAGTACAGGCAGCACTGGTGCTGGGGCCCCTGTACTGGTCCCAGTACCACCAGTACAGGTGCCAGAGCTCCCATACTGGTCCCAGTACAGGCAGTACTGGTGCCGGAGCTCCCATACTGGTCCCAGTACGGGCAGTACAGGTGCCGGAGCTCCCGTACTGGTCCCAGGACGGCCAGTACAGGTGCCGGAGCTCCCGTACTGGTCCCAGTACGGGCAGTACTGGTGCCGGGGCCCCCATACTGGTCCCAGTACAGGCAGCACTGGTGCTGGGGCCCCTGTACTGGTCCCAGTACCACCAGTACAGGTGCCAGAGCTCCCATACTGCTCCCAGTACAGGCAGTACTGGTGCTGGAGCTCCCATACTGGTCCCAGTACCACCAGTACAGGTGCCGGAGCTCCCGTACTGGTCCCAGGACGGCCCGTACAGGTGCTGGAGCTCCCGTACTGGTCCCAGTACGGGCAGTACTGGTGCCGGGGCCCCCATACTGGTCCCAGTACAGGCAGTACTGGTGCTGGGGCCCCTGTACTGGTCCCAGTACCACCAGTACAGGTGCCAGAGCTCCCATACTGGTCCCAGTACAGGCAGTACTGGTGCCGGAGCTCCCATACTGGTCCCAGTACCACCAGTACAGGTGCCGGAGCTCCCGTACTGGTCCCAGTACCACCAGTACAGGTGCCGGGGCCCCCGTACTGGTCCCAGTACGGGCAGTAGAGGTGCCGGAGCTCCCGTGCTGGTCCCAGTACCACCAGTACAGGTGCCGGAGCTCCCGTGCTGGTCCCAGTACCACCCGTACAGGTGCCGGGACCCTGTACTGGTCCCAGTACCACCAGTACAGGTGCCGGAGCTCCTGTGCTGGTCCCGGTACCACCAGTACAGGTGCTGGGGCCCCTGTACTGTTCCCAGTACCAGTAGTACAGGGGCCGGGACCCCCGTACTGGTCCCAGTACAGGCAGTATTGGTGCCGGGACCCCTGTACTTGTCCCAGTACAGGCAGTACAGGGGCCGGAGCTCCCGTACTGGTCCCAGTACCGGCAGTACAGGGGCCGGAGCTCCCGTACTGGTCCCAGTACCACCAGTGCAGGGGCCGGAGCCCCCGTACTGGTCCCAGTATGGGCAGTACTAGCACTGGTGCTCCCGTACTGGTCCCAGTACCACCAGTGCAGGTGCCAGAGTCCCCGCACTGGTCCCAGTATGGGCAGTACTAGCGCTGGAGCTCCCGTACTGGTCCCAGTACAGCCAGTACTGGTGCCACAGCCCCTCTACTGGTCTGTACTGGTCCAGTACCAGCATCCTATAGCCCCAGTACATCCAGTTTAGTATCTCCAGTTCCAGAGCCCTCATACTGGTCCATACTGGGCCAGTCCCAGCAACCAGTGCATTTAAACTCATCCAATTACAACAATCAATTAGTGCAATTAGTCCCTAGCAGCCTCTAATTAACCCAGCTCATTAAGTCCCCACACCATCCTCGTTAAGCGCGAAGCGCTAATTTCTTTGAAAAAGTCCGAATTGGGGCAAAAGCCAAATAAATGTGGTTTGAGGACTGGGTTCAGTGGCTTAATGTAAAATTTGGAAAATCAATCAAGCTAATTAGTGCTAATTAATCCCTTCGGAAAGGTTGAAATTAAAAAAAACTTGCAGTTTTTCACCTTTCCGGACCCAAATCTTGCATTTTTGGGGGCAGGTTGGGTGGCTTTCTTTAATTTTTGCGTTTTCCTGTCCCCTCATTTGTCCGTTTTAATGTCTTTTGATTTTAGCTAAAAACGGCTGAATTTGGTTAAATTGGGGCCTATAGGTTATCGATCAAGAACGTCTAATTTGTATCTCGCCTATCTATTAATATAGAGATAATTAATAAATTTTCTATAAATTTAGTGGGCATAATTAGTTTTATAAAGATTAAAATCTCGTTAATATAGAAATATTTACTGCCGATTAATTAATGTTTAGATTTACAAATATCTCTATAAAAATATACAGGTTTCCTTCGGCTAATTAATTAAATTAAATTAGTATATCTAGCATGATATAAATCATTAAATAGCCTATAGTAGGTCCATAAAATATAATATATATTTGATATATTCGATATATATATAGTATATAATATATATTTTATATATATCATATATATTATATATATTCGATATATCTGTTATATCTCCAATATCCTCTCTCTATATCATATTCATTAAATATTAATTACAATATTAGTTATACATTCGTTATAATATATGGTATACATATTAGATATATTACACGCATTAGATATATCCATTAATTATATCTATTATATATTATATATAGCTATTATATATTACAGATATCCATTATATGTATTATATTAATATTATATATATCATATATTATATTATATATATTATATATTATATATATTATATATATTCTATATTCTATATTATATATTATATATTTATATTAGATATATCCGTTAAATATATATATTATATGATATAATTATTATATATTAGATATATCCATTAATTATATCCAATATCTATTATATATTATATATGTCTATTATATATTATATATATATCTGTTATATCTACCTAATATCTATCTTATATATTAGATATACAAACTGTATACATAAAATATGTATTTTATGTTATGTTTCTATACAAAAAATGTATATCTTGTATATATACGAAAAAATATATCTAATATATGCGATAGATATTAGATATAATATATATATCGATATATACATCTATGTATCTAATAAATACAACAGATTTTAGATATAATGCATATAATAAATATATCTAATATATTTATTTTTTAGATATTAAACATAGCCGGTTTATCTAATATATATAACATATATATAATATATATTAAATATGACAGATATATCTAATAGATATATATATTAGAAGCCTGACATATATATAGGATGCATTTGTTATATATATATATATTAGAAATAATTACTATTATGTGCTTGCTATATTTGATATTTATATTAAATCTAATAATTCTATCTATGTATTTATTCTAGTAATTAAATCTAATTATTCTATCTATTATCTCTCCATATTTAATATATTATAAGGTGTGTTATACATAAACTATACATTTCTATACGTTAAACGAGGTAGAGTGGTGTATGTATACATTAAAGCACGTAGCTAGGCTTAGAAATTGTCGATATTTTTCGAGGTGAATCCCTCAATTTTCAGGGAAATGAAACCCGGCCAGAATCAAATGAATTTGCCTGAAACCCGCTGGTTTTAGCCCAAAGCTGCTGTTTACCCCAGCCACCTGCAAAGCGGGTTATTTTTCCCCCAAAAAAACAGGTGCTGTTTTTCAGACAGGATTTGCTCTGTTTTTCTTTTTTTTTCGTATATTTAACATGCAAAAATGGTGAAAAACCCCCGCTTCCCCTTTTTTTGCTGTTTTCGAAACCAGAACCGAGCTATTTCGGGCAATTCTAACCTCAAAATAAAGCCAGCTGAAAAACAAGCGCAGCTGCCACTTCCGGCCACCAAGCTGGGCTGAAATCAGCCATTTTAGGTGGAAAAGAGGAGGAAAAAAAAAAAAGTGACTTTTAATTTAATTTCTTTATATTTTTAAAGCTTTGGGCCGCAGTGTTGGAAATTCGTGGTGGAAAAAGAAGAAAAAACAACAACTTTTTAATAATATTTTTTCACCAACTCCAGGCAAATAATTAAGCTCCTGGAGTCGATTTTGGGTTAAAATAAATTAAAATTATTTTAAATGATGATAATTATAATAATATCATTATACATAATTCTTATACACTATATATAACACATATTTAATATATAATATATATAATATATAATATATATAATATATAATATATAATATATATAATATATAATATATATAATATATAATATATAATATATATAATATATAATATATATATAATATATATAATATATATAATATAATGTACATATAATATATAATATATTATGTATAATATAATGCATTATATATTTTATATATTTGTTATATTATTATATAATATCACACTATATATTGTTATTATTATTATAATTACCAATTTAAAATAATTTTAAGCAATAAACGGAACCTGCAACCTCAAATATCCCCCCTTTTTTTTGACCTAAAAACCTTAAACATCACAAATTGCTCCTTTTTTTTTTGTTTTTCTGCTATAATTGGGTGTTTGCTTTTTTGGGGGGGAAAGCAGATTATTGCGTGAATTTAGCTAAAATTCTCGTCTCTGCAGCCGGAGAGGTAAAAAGTCTAATTATCTTTTTACGGCTTAATTAAGAAATGCAATAAAATGGGTTCCCCCTCGAAAAATGTGCCTCTCCGCTCTTAAAAACCCCAATTCCTGGCTCTTTTCAACCTATTTTATCTCCCTCGTATAAGAACGACTAAGACTCTAAGGAGAAACTCTCCAAAAATCACTATTTTGCCCTAAACACCAGAAAAATCACTATTTAAGCACAAAATGCCTCATTCCAAGCCTGCCTACTGCGTAAGACCCTTAGAAACTGTCGTGCCGGAAACCCTAATTTTGGATATTAAATTAAAAATGAGACTTGCGGGGAGATTTTGTGGAGCTATTGGCGAATAAAGGCAAAAATGCGCCCAAAATCGACAATAATGGGTGAAAAACGCAGGCTTAAGCCTCATTTAAAATTTAAGAGCATCAAAATTTATCGTTAAATAGCCAAATTTGGAGGGGAAGAAAAGAATAACTAACAGTCCCAAGCCACTCCTGTTTTTTGTCTCAATTAATGAAGTCCCTATTAATTAATGAATTAAAAATAAGGGTTATGATATAATATTATTTAAGGGATCTTTGTCCAAAACAAGTCAAACTCCTCCAAAACTGCCCCAAAAAATGTCCTATTAAACTTTTTTCTGGGTAAAAAAGGGATTAGATTTTGACTTGGGTGAACTTTTAACAACACTAAAATCCCCTAAAACTGCCTCAAAAGCGATTGTCAATAAAATTAAGATATTTTTAGCCACCAAGACCCCCTGAAAGTCACCCAAGAGCCCCCAAAATGCCTCATTTCAGAGAAAATCCGTGAAAAAAAAGCCACAAAATCCGAAGGATTTGTGGGGCCCTAGACTTAGGGACGTCAGCCTGGCAAATTTAACTCAAACCACCCCAAAAACAGCCCAAAGAAAAAGGGAGACGTTACCTGAAATTTCGTCCTTCAGCCTCAATCTTCACCCACTATTTTGGGTCAGGTCACAATAATTTTTTCAGTTAATTAACCTCCCTGGCCATTTTCGCTAAAAACAGGGACTTTTCTGTCCTTTCGCCCGAAACGCTCTCAAAAAGCCTCAATTAGGGCTCGACGCCGAGACTAATATAATATATAATAATCAAATTGTCCTATTAAATAGAAATCTCTATTTCTTTTTTCTTAGAAACTCAAACTTTGGGACTAAACCACCGAGAAAATTAACTCCCTAGGGACGACCCAACTGCCAAACCCTAAAAAAAAAAAAACACTGAAAAACTGCAAAATTCAAAGTCCTCTCTCTTCCCCTGTCAGAAATATATTTATCAAAATATATTTTCTGACATAATTTTGCGTGAAAAGTCCTTTTTTTCCTCCCCATCTTGCCCAAACAAAGCAATTTCTCCCCCAGAAAAAAATTATAAATTTTAAATTATAAATTTTATAAATTTTAAATTATAAATTATAAATTATAAAAAATTTTATAAATATATATATAATTTCTATATATATATAAACATATATATATTATATAATTTATATATTATATAATTTATATATTATATATAAAATATATAAACTGGGGAGAGAAAAAAATCGACATTTCCACTCTACACAAAACCTCTATTAAACTCAACTCAACAAAAACGCCAAGTTAAGCCCCAAAACCTTCCCCTGGGTCCCTTTGGCCCTCACACGTCCTATTTCCCCCCCCCCCCCCCCAAAAAAAAAAATCTAAAAATAGATATTTTAGGGCTGACAAAGACTTTTTGACCTAATCCTGCCGACAAATCACCGCCGCGTGATTTGTTTTTTTTTCTAAAAGACTCCCAAATCGACTTTTTGACCCAATCCTGACATCAAACTGCCTTTGGTTAATTTTTTGCCCCTAAAAAGACCCTAAAATCATATTTTTGACATGATCCTGCCATCAAGTCATCTCCACGTGATTTTTTCCCCAAAAAAAGACCTGAAAATTAACTTTTTGACCCAATCCTGACATCAAACTGCCTTCAGTTCATTTTTGCCCCCTAAAAAGACCCTAAAATCATATTTTTGACATGATCCTGCCACCAAGTCACCGCCACATGAATTTTTCCCCCCCGAAAGACCTGAAAATCGACATTTTCACCCAGTCCTGACATCAAACTCCCCTTGACCGAATATCCCCCCATCAAAATCGACCCAAAAATCGACATTTTGACCCAATTCTGCCACGAAAACACCCTCCAGACGAAAATTCCCCCCCAAAGTCGACCCCAAATCGGGCATTTCGACCCATCGACGGCCGGTTTGCCCCATTTTCGGCCCCCGAGGCGGGGGCCGCCCACCCTCCGGCCCCCCACCCGGCCCAAAATTTGAGAAAATTGTCCCAAATTCGCCGTGGCGAGATGTTCGGCAGGAGGACTTACCGGAGGAGACGGTCACCTCGGTCCCGTGGCCCCACAGGTCAATGCTACCAGCATTACCACAACGGGGCGAAGGCATCGAGCCGCCGCTCAAAAACCCCTCCCACCTCTATTTTGCAGCCAAAAATATATATTTTAGCCAATTCAGGGCGTTTTCGCCTCAATTCGGGCCCCTCGGGGCACCCTGCGGGCTTAAAAATGTGGGTTTTTGTCTTCTTGGGTGTTTTCTAGAGGGATAAAATGAGGGTTTTGCTTCTTGAGTGCAGGCTGATGAGGTAGAAATGGGCAATAAATGGTTGAAAAAAGTAAAGAATGGCAACAAAAGGCAAAATAATCAACATATTTGGGGTAAAACTGGATGCAAAGGGCAAAAAAATGCCCATATTTGGGGAGAAAACTGCAATAAAGGGCAAAGCAACACCATATTGGGGGCAAAAATGGACTTTAAGGGCATGACACCGGCATATTTCAGGAATAGCTGGCCGAAAAAATGTTGAGGAATGCCAATATTTGGGGCAAAAATGGCCATAAAAGGTTAAACATCCCGATATTTGAGTCACAGTGGCAGAGAAATGTCCATATTGGGGGCAAAAATTGGGTATGGAGTGGGAAATATCCCCATATTTGGGGGAAAAATGGCCATAAAGGGGAAAACTTCGTCGTATTTGGGGTAAAGAATTGTCGTATTTGGTTGAAAACATGCCGAACGGGGTAAAAACTGGCGTTTGGAGACATAAAAGGTAGGGAAATGGGAATATTGGGAGAAAAATGGCCATAAAGGGTGAAATGTCCCCAGAATGCTGAGCATGGTTTTTTGTCATGGGACGTAGCACGGTGATAAACACTACTACAAGTAAAACCAGCACAACCCACAGTGACACGGGGCGGAACAAAATCCCCCAGCAGAGCCAAAACTGATGGTTTTCGGCTCAAACTTCCTCCTGCGGCGCTGCTGAGGTCATCGGCGGTGCCCAAGGGGTGCTGAAATGGGCAAAAACGGGTAAAATGGCTCGTAAAAGTCTCCAGCATCCATACGGCCTCATATGGGTGTTCGAGGCAGAAATGGGTAAAAATGGCTATAAAGGACAAAAACGTTCCCATAATAGGGGGGGAAATGGCCTTAAAAGGAAAAGCATCCCCGTATTTGCTGCAAAACTGGCCATAAAGGGCAAAAATATCACAGTATCTAGAAGAAATATGGCCAGAAAAAGGAAAATGTGCCTATATTTGAGGCAAAAACAGCCAAAAGAGGTAAATCATCCCCATATTTGCTGGAGAAACGCCCACGATGGGAAAAGAAACATCCGTATCTGGAGGAAAGCTTGCCCAAAATGTGAAGAAACGTCAATATTTGGGGTAAAAATGGCTATAAAGAGTGAAATGCCCCCGTATTTAGGGCTGAAGTGTCCATAAAAAGGCATGGTCGTATTTGGGGTAAAGAAGGTGGAAAGGGCAAAAGTTTCCCCAACAGTGCTGCAAAACCAGCCGTAAAAGGCAAAAGTGTCCCCATATTTAGAGCCAAACTGGCCAGAAAACGTAAAATCTCGCAATATTTGGGGGAAAATGGGCCGGAAGAGGAAGAACATCAGAAGACTTGCTGGAAAACTTGCCAAAAAAGGTGAAAGCGACCTCACTATGAGGTTAAAAACTGGACTTAAAGGGAAAAATATCCCCATATGTAGAGAAAGAGTGTCCGTAAAGGATACGGGAGTCTTCATATTTGGGGTAAAAACGGCCATAAATGGCAAAACACCCTCAGATTTGCTCAAGTAGAGAAAAATGACGGTTTTTGTCATGGGATGTAGCACCGTGTAATAAGCACCGTAACCACTACTAGCACCCACGGTGACACAGCAGGGACCAAAATCCCCCGGCAGAGCGGCTGCAGGCAGAGCATCTCGTGCCCCAAAATATCCCGTTTTTGCGGCAAAAAAGACAGCCCCACATTCTGGAAAAAGAAAGGCCATGAAGTGCAAAATTGTTCCCATATTTGGGTCAAAAATGGTCATAAAGGGGGATAGCAGCCCCAAACTTCGTTAAAACGGGTGATAACGAGCAAAAATATCCCCGTAAACAGGCAAGAAGTGACCACAGGGAGCAAAAGATCCCCAGATTTGGGGCAAAATGACAGTAAAAGGGAAAAAATCCTCTGTTGGGTGCTGAAAAGAGCATGGAGGCCCTTATTTAGTTAATTATTTAAATGTGAAAAGTCCATATTTAGGGCAACACTGGCCACTGAATGTGAAGAAATGCCAATTTGGGGGAAAAATGGTCATAAGAGGTGAAAAAAAAAACCATATATAGTGCTACAAGGTCCATTAAAGGTCCATATTTGGGAAAAAGTTGGCCATAAAGTATAAAAACACTCCTATATTTGGGGCAAAACTGGCCATAAAAGGGCAAAAGGCCACAAATGGTGAAGAAGCGCCAGTATTTGAGGCAAAAATAACCATAATGGGCAGGGCAACCTAAATATTTGAAGATTCAGTGGCCAAATAAAGGAAATGGTCACAACGGAGCAAAAAGAGTGGGAAAATGGTAAAATATCCCCATATTCGGGGCACAACTGGCCATGAAGGGCAAACCACCCAATTTTTGGCACGTAAGAGGCGAAACGACCCCAAAGTTTTGAGGTGGTCCCGGGGGGACTTGGGGCTCCGGGGACACCACTGGGTTGGTGGCAGATGTCCCAAAACCCGTGTTTCCTGCCCCAAAATGGCATTTGTCCCCCCGGAAAGGCCCCCCCAAGTGCGGCAGCGGTGGGGAGCGGAGCCGGGACCGGAATATGGTTTTTGTCATGGGATGAAGCACTGTGATAACCATAAGCCACGCACGTAGCAAACACCCAAGTAACACAAGCACCCACGGTGACACAAAGCGGACCAAAATCCCCCGGCGATGTGGGGCCGCACGCCCGAGCGGCTGCAGGCTGAGCACCTCCCCCTCGTGCCCAAAATACCCCATATTTGCAGCAAAAGTGACCATAAAGGACAAAATATCCCCACATTTGCGGCAAAAAAAAAAAAAGAGATTTTTTTTTTTCAACGTGTTTTCTGCAAAATGGGCCCCATTGGATAAAAGCGTCTCTACTTTTGGGACAAAACTGGTTATAAAGGGCAAAAGTATCCTAATATTTTGAGAAAAATTGTCATTATAGGAAAAACATCCATAAATGCATGGCAGAAAGAACAAAAATTCACAAAATGATCCTATTAGGTGCTGGAATGAAACAAAAAAGGGCAAATTATCCCCATGTTGTAGGCAAATCTTGCCAAAAAGCCTAAGAAATGTCCACTTTTGGTGCAAAAATTGGCCATACAGGGCAAAACACCTCAACCACTGGCATAGAAATGAGAGAAGAAGGGGAAATTCCACATATTTGGAGTAAATCTAGCCATAAAACATAAAATACCCCCATCCTTCTTGGCCAACACTGGCTTTAAAGGGCAAAAAATCTCCATATTTCTTGCAAAAATGTCATTAAAAGGCAAAACATCCCCAAATTTGAAGCAAATATTACAATAAAAAACAAAGGCACCTCCACACTTGAGGAATAACTTGAAAGAAAGGCCAAAGTATTTCCTCATATTTGGGGAAAAATGGTAGTAAGAGGACAAATATTCCTGAATTTCCAGAAAAAAATGACCGCAAATGGTAAAGTGCCAATATTTAAGGCAAAAATGGCTATAAGGAGCACGGGCACCCCAATATGCAGTATAAAAGTGACCATAAAGTGAAAATCATCCACAAATCTGAGTCAGAATTAAGCATAAAGGCAACAAACAGTCCATGGAAGTTGCCAAAATTGGTCATACAGGGTAAAAAATTGGCCATTTGGAGCAAAAGTAGCCAAAAAGGCAACGAAAATCCTATCTGTGTTGGAAAAATGGCCATGGAGGGCAAAACATCTCAACTCTTGGCAAAGAAGTGGCTGGAAGAGGCAAATTTACCCATATTTGGGTAAAAATAGCCATAAAATATGAAATCTCTCCGGACATGTTGACTAAATGACCATCAAGGGCAACATTTTCCTGTATTTTGGGCCAAAATAACCAAAAATGCTCATGTTTGGGGCCAAACTGGTCATAAAGGGTGAAATGTTCCCAGATTTGGAGCCACCATGCCCATCAAGGACATGGAAATCTTCATGTTTGGGACAAAACTGGCCATAAATGGGAAAAATCCCGAGATTTTGAGCCACCGTGGCCATAAAGGGAATGGAAATCCTTGCGTTTGGGACAAAATTGGCCGAAAAGGTCAAAAAATCCCCAGTTTTGCTCAAGTAGAGCCGAGCATCGTTTTTGTCATGGGATGTAACACCGTGTAATAAGCACAACAAGCACCAGTACTCACGGTGACACAGAGGGGATCAAAATCCCCCGAAACGTCCCCCAGTGCCACGAAGCTCCACGCCCGAGCGGTCGCAAGCTGAGTTCCTTCCTCCCAAATGGCCCCAAACGGCCCCAAAAAAAGGACAAAAACATCCCTGATTTGGGGGAAGAGTGGCGAGAAAGGGCAAAATATCACGACGTTTGGGGCAACAGTGATCTTAAACAACATAAAATCTCAGTATTTAGAGAAAAAATAGACATTAAAGGCCAAACATTCACGAATTTGGGGCAAAACAGGAAAAAAAAGTCAAGAGATGTCTATGTGAGGTGTCAATATGTCAATAAAAGGACATTTTGACCCCACTGGGGATAAAATTCACCACAAAAGGCAAAGAAATATCCTTAGTTGAAGCAGAAATGGTCATAAAGGGCAAAACATCCGATTCTTGCCACGGAGATAAAATATCCCCACATTCAGTGGAAAAAAATGGCCACGAAGGGCAAACATCCACATATTTGGTGGCAAATTGACAATAAAAGGCAAAATCATCCCCGTATTTTTTGCAAATATGAACATGAAAGACAAAGACGATTCCATATTTGGCTAAAATGTGCAATAAAGGTCCAAAAGATCCTGGTGTCTGGGGCAAAACTGGCCTTAAGAGGCAACATGGCCCCAAATCTTGGGGAAAATAGGCCAAGAAGTGCAAAAGCATCCAATATTTGGGGCAAAACTGGTCATAAAGGGCAAAACGTCCCCAGATTTGAAGCCACCACGCCCGTCAAAGCCACGGAAATTCTTGTATTTTGGGCATAAAGGGTGAAACTTCCCCAGATTTCGAGCCACCAACCCCGTCAAGGGCACGGAAATTCTTGTATTTGGGGCAAAACTGGCCATAAAAGGGCAAAAGGCCCCCAGATTTGCTCGTTGGCCACCAAGAATCATTTTTGTTATGGGATGAAGCACTGTGTGCATCAGCACCACCCCAAGTACCGCTACCCACGGTGACACAAAAGGGACCAAAATCCCCCCATGTGACCCCAAAGCTGCGGGGCTGCACGCCCGAGCGGCTGCAAGATCAGTTCCTTCCTCTGAAATGGTCCCAAATGGCCCCAAAAAAGGAAAAAATATACCATATTTGGAGCTAAAACACCCACAAAGGGCAAAACGTCCACAAGTTTTCTGCAGAGCTTGATTTTAAAGGTAGAGAAAATTCCTAGATTTTCCGCAAAAGGGGCGGTAGTGGGCAAAAGTCTCCCAGTGTTTTGAGATTTGAGAAATATTGGTAAATATTCGAGAAAAAAAAAAAAAAGTTATTACAGGAAAAGCATTCACAAATTCATGGCAAAAAAAAAAAAGAAAAATCACAAAATGTTCCTATTAGGTGTTGGGATGGAAAAAAAAATAAAAAGGAAATTATCCCCATGTTTTGGGCAAACCTAGCCACAAAAGTCCTAAGAAATGTCTGAATTGGGTGCAAAATTGGCCATATAGGGCAAAATATCACAACATTTGGCATGAAATTTGGTAGAAAAAGGGAAAATTTCATCTACTTCGGGTAAATCTATCCGTAAGACAAAAAACATCCCAATTTTCTTTGAGCAAATGACCCAAAAGGGGAAAAACACCACCGTAATTCAGGGTTCAAATGCCTGTAATGGGCAGAGAAGCACTCATCTTTGGGGCAAAAATGGACGTAATGGGTAAAACGTGCCAGGATTGGCTCAAAGAGCCCTAAACACTGTTTTTGTCATGGGATGTAGCACCGTGTCATTAGCGTAACCACCAGCACCACGGTGACACAGAGGGGACCAAAATCCCCCGGCGCCCGCCAAAGAGGCCACACGCCCAAGCCACTGCGAGCTGAGCTCCTCCTTTTTCTGCCTAAAATAGCCAAAATATCCCATATTTTCAGCAAAAACATCGCCATAAATACTGCATCTCCGGACACGTTGACCAAAAGACCACCAAGGGCAAAATATCCCTGAATCTGGGTCCAAAACAGTCATAAATGGCAGAAAAATGCTCATGGTTGGGGCCAAACTGGTCCTAAAGGTGAAAAATCCCCAAATTTGGAACCATCATGCCCGTCAAGGACATGTAAATTCTTATATTTTGGGCAAAATTGGCCATAAGGGGCAAAATATCCCCAAATTTGGAGCCACCATGCCCATCGGAGACATGGAAATTTTTATATTTTTTGGAAAACTGGTCATAAAGGGTGAAACGTCCCAAGATTTGGAACCACGAGAGCCGTAAAGGACATGGAAATTCTTGTATTTTGGGCAAAATTGGCCATAAAGGGTGAAATGTCCCCAGGTTTGGAGCCACCATGGCCATAAAGGACACAAAAATCCTTGTATTTGGGCAAAACTGGCCATAAAGGGTGAAATGTCTCCAGATTTGGGGTCATCGTGACCATCAAAGATACGAAAATTCTTCTGTTTTGACCATAAAGAGTGAAATGTCCCAAGATTTGGGACATTTTATGGTCCACGAGGGCCATAAAGGACTTGTAAATTCTTATATTTTGGGCAAAACTGGCCACAGAGGTCAAAAAATCCTCAGATTTTCTCAAGTAGAGCAGAATATCATTTTTTGTCATGGGTTGTAGCACCGTGTAACCCAACCAGCAGCACCACCCACGGTGACACAGGGGGGACCAAAATCCCCCAAAGCGTCCCCCGACGCCGCGAAGCTCCACGCCCGAGCGGCCTCAAGCTGATTTCCTTCCTCCCAAAGGGCCCCAAATGGGGAAAAAAAAAAACAACAGGTTTCCTCTAAAAATGTCATCTCAACATTTGTTGCTCGTATGACAACAAAATGCGAAGAGTTCTCCAAATTGGAGCAAAAGTTTGCATTAAAATTCAAAAACATCATCATTTGGGGGTGAAGATGATCATAAAGGGTAAAGCATCCCCATAAAGGGCCGAGCGTGGCTGTATTCGGGTCTAAAATGGCCACAAAAGGTAAAAATCCCTGTATTATTGGCAAAACTGGCCATGAAAGGTGATGGCATGCTAATCTGGGAGAAAACTCAGTCTACATGGCAAAACATCATGATATTGGGGGTAAAATGGGCAATAGGAGACAAAACAACCCCAAATTTGCTGCAAACCTGGCCAAAAGAGGCAATACATTCCCACATTTGGGGGAAAATGGCCATAAAAGTGAATAAATGGCCAAATCTGGGACCAAAAAACTGCACTAGGAGTAAAATATTGTAAATTTTAGGGTGAAGCTGACAATAAAAGGCAAAGAATTCCCATATTTGTTGCAAATATGACCACAAAAACCAAACGCATCTCCATACCTGGGGAAGAACTTGCAAGAAAGGTCAAAAGCATCCTTGTGTTTGGGGTAAAAATGGTCATAATATCCATATTTCTGGTTAAAATATCCATAAATGGACTAACAAGACCATATTGGAGTCCACCATGTTCTTAAAAGACAAACAAATGATAATTCTGGTGGGCAAACTGGCCATAAAGGGCAAAAGATCCTTCTGTCTGCTGAGAATAGGGCAATAGAGAGATAAAACTCACTATATTTGGGGTAAAAATAGCAATAAATGGGAAAATACTTCAATTTTTGGAGCCTGAATGCCCCCAAAAGGCAGAGAAATGCCCGTATTTGGGATCTAAATGGCCAAAAGGGCAAAAACATTCCCATTTTGGGGGCAGAAATGTCTCTAAATCACAAAACATCTCCATCCTTGGGGCAAAACTACCCAAAAGAGGCAAAATGTGTCGATATTTGGGTAGATATCAAAACTGGAGGCTTGGTGTAGAAAATCTGGTCATGGTTCAGGAATTTGGGGCATGGTTCAGGAAATTTGAGCATATTGAGAGAAATTTCAACTCAGAACAAGACTGTGGGCTCGGTTAAGAAATTTTGGGCACGGTTCATCAAATTTGGGCATATTGAGAGAAATTTGGACTCAGAACAAGACTGCGGGTTTGGTTCAGGAAATTTGGTTATGGTTCAGTAAATTTGAGCATATTGAAAGAAATTTAAACTCAGACCAAAACTGCGGGTTTGGTTCAGTAAATTTAGGCATGGTTCAGTAAATTTGAGCATATTGAGAGAAATTTGATGAGCTTTGGCTCCGTGCACGAAATTTGGGTTGGGTGCAGGAAATTTAGACATGGTTCAGCAAATTTGAGCATGTTGAGAGAAATTTAGACGTAGAACAAGACTGTGGGCACAGTTCAGTAAATTTGGGCAGGGTTCAGTGAATTTGAGCATACTGAGAGAAATTTAAACTCAGACCAAAACTGCGGGTTCAGTTCAGGAAGTTTGGGCATGGTTCAGTAAATTTGAGAATACTGAGAGAAATTTAAACTCAGACCAAGACTGCGGGTTTTGTTCAGGAAATTTGGTCCTGGTTCAGTAAATTTGAGCATATTGAGAGAAATTTGAACTCAGACCAAAACTGTGGGCTCAGTTAAGAAAGTTTGGGCCTGGTTCAGTAAATTTGGGCCTGGTTCAGTAAATTTGGGCCTGGTTCAGTAAATTTGGGCATGGTTCAGTAAATTTGAGCATATTGAGAGAAATTTGAACTCAGACCAAAACTGTGGGCTCAGTTCAGAAAGTTTGGGCATGGTTCAGTAAATTTGAGCATATTGAGAGAAATTTGAACTCAGACCAAAACTTTGGGCTCAGTTCAGAAAGTTTGGGCCTGGTTCAGTAAATTTGGGCCTGGTTCAGTAAATTTGAGCATATTGAGAGAAATTTGAAGACTGTTGGCTCAGTGCAGGAAATTTGGGTTAGGTGCAGGAAATTTAGACATGGTTCAGCAAATCTGAGCATGTTGAGAGAAATTTAGACTTAGAACAAGACTGTGGGCACGGTTCAGTAAATTTGGGCAGGGTTCAGTAAATTTGAGCATACTGAGAGAAATTTAAACTCAGACCAAAACTGTGGGCTCAGTTCAGAAAGTTTGGGCAGGGTTCAGTAAATTTGAGCATACTGAGAGAAATTTAAACTCAGACCAAGACTGCGGGTTTCGTTCAGGAAATTTGGGCACGGTTCAGTAAATTTGAGCATATTGAGAGAAATTTGAACTCAGACCAAAACTTTGGGCTCAGTTCAGAAAGTTTGGGCCTGGTTCAGTAAATTTGAGCATATTGAGAGAAATTTGAACTCAGACCAAAACTTTGGGCTCAGTTCAGAAAGTTTGGGCACGGTTCAGTAAATTTGGGCCTGGTTCAGTAAATTTGGGCACGGTTCAGTAAATTTGAAAATACTGAGAGAAATTTGAACTCAGACCAAAACTGTGGGCTCAGTTAAGAAAGTTCGGGCACGGTTCAGTAAATTTGGGCCTGGTTCAGTAAATTTGAGCATATTGAGAGAAATTTGAAGACTGTTGGCTCAGTGCAGGAAATTTGGGTTAGGTGCAGGAAATTTAGACATGGTTCAGCAAATCTGAGCATGTTGAGAGAAATTTAGACTTAGAACAAGACTGTGGGCAAGGTTCAGTAAATTTAGGCACGGTTCAGCAAATTAGAGCATACTGAAAGAAATTTAAACTCAGACCAAAACTGTGGGTTCAGTTCAGGAAGTTTGGGCACGGTTCAGTAAATTTGGGCATGGCTCAGTAAATCTGAGTGTGTTGCAAAAAATGTAAACTCAGACCAAAACTTGGGGTTCATTTCAGGAAGTTTGGCTATGGTTCAGTAAATTTGAGCATATTGAGAGAAATTTGAACTCAGACCAAAATTGCGGGTTTGGTTCCGGAAATTTGGTCTCGGTTCATCAAATGTGGGCAAACTGTGAGAAATTTGGACTCAGAGCAGGACTGTGGGCATGGTTCAGTAATTTTGGGCGCTGTTGAGGAAACTTGGGCACGGTTCAGTAAATTTTGGGTGGTATTGAGGAAACTCGGACATGGTTCAGTAAATTTTGGGTGGTATTGAGGAAACTTGGGCACGGTTCAGTAAATTTGGGTGCTGTTGAGGAAATTTGGGCACGGTGCAGTAAATTCGGGTGCTGTTGAGGAAACTTGGGCATGGTTCAGTAAATTCGGGTTCTGTTGAGGAAACTTGGGCACGGTTCAGTAAATCTGAACACGTAGCGAAAAATTCAACCTCAAACCAAGACCGTGGAGGAAATTTGGGCACGGTTCATGAGGCTCGGGCACGGTGCAAGGTTCTGGGCACGCTTGGAACTCCAGATGGGCAGATATCGCCGCGGTGGGTTTTGTGACAGCCGTGCACGGGCTCTGAGCCACCGTGACCAGTGCTTTTCGCGCAGTAGTAGGTGGCGGTGTCTTCGGCCTTGAGGCTGTTCATCTGCAGGGTGAGGGTGCTCTGCCCGTCGTTCCTGGAGATGGTGAAGCGTCCCTTCACCGCCGACGTGTAGTATGTGCTACTACCACCGCTGTTAATACCCGCGACGTATTCGAGCGCCTTCCCGGGTGCCTGTCGCACCCAGTTCATGCTGAAGCTGCTGAAGGTGTATCCAGAGCCCTTGCAGACCAGGGTCAGGGACCCCCCGGGCTTCACGAGGCCCCCTCCGGACTCGTCCAACGTCGCGGCCGCCCGCAGCCCTGGGGAGGAAGGACAGAGAGCGGTGGGCTCAGCCGCACGGCACGGGCCCCCGCACGGCCGTGGGGAGCCGGGGCCGCCGGCAGCCTCCGCGGGACCGGGCCCTACCTGGGACGGCGGCCAGGAGGAGGAGGAGGAGGGTGAAGGCGTGAGGACTCATGGTGGGCAGGGGAAGGGGACGCCGGGTGCTGTGGGGCTGCTGGGGACGGGCGTATTTGAAGGCGCCCGGAGGGGGTATTTGCATGGGGAGCGGGCTCCAAGGCGGGGGGGTCGGTTTCGTGGGGAGGGGCCGGGACCGGGTTTCGCGCCACGCTCGTTAGCGGCGTGCATCGAGATGTTTAATTACCATCCTTGATTGGCACCTGACAGTTGAGCGCGTTGATTCGTTTCATTGCGCTCTCTGCCATGCGTTAATTGGGCGCGCTGAGTTGTTTAATTGCCGGCCTTGGCATGGACTCATCGTGTTCCATTGTTATTTCATTGCATTCCCTACCATGTTCTAATTAATTGGGTGCATTTAATTCTTTAATTGCAATCTTTGACATGAATTTATCATGTTTCCTCGTTGAATTATTTAATTTTAATCTCCATTATGACTCTAATTGAGCACACTTAATTATTTCGTTGCAATGTTCAACATAAACTCATCGTGTTCCCTTGTTGACTTCTTTCATTGCATTCCCTACCATGTTCTAATTAATTGTGTGTGTTTAATTATTTAATTGCATTCTTTGACAGGAACTTATCATGTTTCCCCATTGAGTTATTTTATTACATTAACTACAATGGACTCATTAATTGGGACCATTGACTTATTGCATTGTAATCTTTGATGAACTCTCATTGTTTTTCTTCGTTGACTTATTTAATTGTAATTTCAACTATACAATCACTAATTGAGTGCACAGAATTATTTAATTGCAATCTTTGACATGAACTCATCGCCTTTCCTCGTTATTTTGTTGTAATCTTCACCGTGCTCTCGTTAATTGGGTGCACCTAATTATTTCCTTGCCATGTTTGACATGAACTCATCATTTTTGTGCATGGGGTTATCCCACACCAATCCCCACCATCTTCTCATTACTTTTGTGCACTGGATTAATTAATTAATTGCAATCATTTCAGCATGCTCATTGCTTGTGTGCATTACTTCGTTGCATCCACTGCCTGATGAGTTAATTAATTGCAGCCTCATCAGCGCCCTCATCCTGTGCACACGTCAAATTGCAGAGTCTCAGAGCGGGTTTTTTAATTTCGGTCTCTGCACAGAGCTAATTGCAGGTGTGCAGGGAGATTTTTAATTGCAATCAGGAGCTCATCACCTACGTGGAATGAATTATTTAATTGCAACCTCTTCCACGCAATCATCACTTACAGACCTTTAATTATTTAATTGCAATCTCTGTAGCCTGCTCATCAATTATGGAGAATCAATTATTTAATTATAATTTCCCCCATGCACTAATGGATAATGAATTATTTAATTGCAATCTCCTTTATGTAATCAACACTTATTGGGAACAAATTACTTAATTACTTTTTTTTTTTTCCCCCCACGTAATCATTACTCAAGGACTTGGAATTGTCTAATTGCAAACTCTGGGATCTGCTCATCACTTAATTATTTAACCATTTATTTATTTATTTATTTATTTATTTAAGCATTCAAACATTTAACCATTTAATAAATATATCATTTATTTATTTATTTATTTATTTATTTATTTATTTATTTTATTGTTTGATTATTTAATTATTCGATTATTTAATTATTCATTTATTTAATTATTTGAATTGCAGTTTTCACCATGTAATCATCACATATTGAGAATGAATTATTTAATTGTGATTTCTCCCATGCAATCATGACTTATGGACGTGGAATTATTTAATTGCAATTTCTCCCATCCAGTTATCACTTATGAAAACTTAATTATTTAATTGCAATCTCTGTGATATGCTCATTAATTATGGAGACTCAATTGTTTAATTCCAATTTCTCCCATGCAATTATCACTGATGGACATGTAATTAATTAATTGCAATCTTTCCCATGCAATTATCATTTATGGATGTGTAATCAATTAATTACAATCTCTCCCATCACCTCATCATCACTTACGGGCACTGAGTTATTTAATTGCAATCTCTCCCATACAATTATCACTTGTGGAAGTGTAATTAATTAATTGCAATATTTATGGACGTGTAATCAATTAATTTATGGATGTGTAATCAATTAATTACAATTAATTGTGTGTAATCAATTAATTACAATCTCTCCCATCACGTCATCATCACTTATGGACGTTGAATTGTTTAATTGCAATCCCTCCCATGCACTCATCACTCATGGATATTGAATTATTTAATTACAGTCTCTCCCATGCAATTATCACTTATGGATGTGTAATTAATTAATTGCAATCTCTCCCATGCAGCCTCCTCCCCTAAAATCTTCCCGGCAAGCTCCACGCTCCCTGCACGGAGCTTTTGTGCCCACGGCGCCTCCCCGCCCCCGGCCCCAGGTGTGGAGGCAAAAAATGGGTCCAGAAAACAGAAAGCGGCCACTTTTCGGGGCTGCTCCAGCTGCTGAGGTTTCAGGCAGTACCAAAATAACTCGTTTTCTGCCCAGAAATAGCCCCCGCGCAGACACCTGGCTGGCCGCGCTTGGGTGGGCGCCCGAGGCAGCGCCGAAGGTCTCAGCAAAAACTTCTCAAATTGGGGGTTTCCAGCCCAGAAGTGGGATGACATTCCCACATTTTGGACTCAGCTGGCCCAAAGATGTTAAAAATATATCTGTATTCTGTAAAAAATGGGAAAAAGAGGAAAAAAATCCATGCGATAGGTGTGTAAATGGCAAGAATAACAATAAACATCCAATTTTGATGAAAATTAGTGTTAAAAAGTAGGAATTGTGTATTACTTGAACCAAAAAATATCAATAAAAGGCAAAGAACCCCCATCATGGGGCCACAATGCCCCCCAGAATGAGTCAAATACTCGCGTTTTGTGGCAAAGAAGGCATGTAGAGCCAAACACAACCATATTTGGGGCAAAAAAAACATGGAAGGGCAAAAAATGCCCCTACTGAGGCCAATAGGCAACGTGTCCCTCTCTTTGGGGCAAAGACGAATGGAAATGGGAAAACACTTTTATTTTTGGAGTCTGGATGCTCAGAAAAATGCCTGTATTTGGGGTCCAAACAGACAAAGGGGCAAAAGTGTTCCCATCTTTGGGGCAAATTCCCTGAGCTCAAATTCCCTTCAGTGAACCCAAATTCCCTTCTCTGAGCCCAAATTCTCTCCACTGAGCCCAAATTCCCTTCACTGAACCCAAAGTCTCTTCGCTAAGCTCAAATTCCCTTCTCTGAGCCCAATTTCCCTTAACTGAACCCAAATCCCCTACTCTGAGTCCAACACCTTGCACCAAGCCCAAACCCAGGCTCTCCCCATTGACTCGATGGCCACTTTTCACCCATGAGTTTGGGCCCATATATTGAGTTTTGAGGCAAATATGGAGATGCTTTTGCTTTGGACACATTTTTTTTTACCAAAACACATGAACATTTTGGCCCTTTATGGTACTTCCTTGCAGCGACCACCACAGAATGGGTTAAATCTGCCCAGATTCGGCTCCGGCTGGGCCTTTTTATGTTCACCCAGCGATGGCCGGGCGGTGACTCTGCTCCTCCAGGTCCCCCCAGGGCTGCGGGCGGCCGAGACGTTGGACGAGTCCGGAGGGGGCCTCGTGAAGCCCGGGGGGTCCCTGACCCTGGTCTGCAAGGGCTCCGGATACACCTTCAGCAGCTACCAAATGCACTGGGTGCGACAGGCGCCCGGAAAGGGGCTCGAGTGGGTCGCTACTATTAACAACGATGGTAGTAGCACATACTACGCGCCGGCGGTGAAGGGACGCTTCACCATCTCCAGGAACGACGGGCAGAGCACGCTCACCCTGCAGATGAACAGCCTCAAGGCCGAAGACACCGCCACCTACTACTGCGCGAAGGGTGCTAGTAGTGGTTGTGGTACTGCTGCTAGTGGGCTTGATGGTGCTGCTGGTGCTGGAGCTGCCGGTGATATTGGTTGTGGAACTGCTCATGAATACGGTGTTGGTGATGGTCTTTGTGATGTTCATGATGGTGTTGGTGATGTGAATACTGTCAGCCATCAACACCACCAGCCCTATCACCACTCCAACCACTACCACCATGCTCCCTCGCATCGTCATGTCTAGAATCACCATCGCTACTAACTCCTCCGTCAGCATCACAATCACCATCAGCACCACCAGCACCACCAGCAACACTACCAGCACATCCCATGGCATAGCTGCTGAATCATAGCCGGAGCCCTTGCAGACCACGGTCAGGGATCCCCCAGGCTGATCCCCCCACTCTCTGTCCTTACCCACAGGGCTGCGGGCGGCCGAGACGTTGGCCTCGTGAAGCCCGGGGTGTCCCTGACCCTGGTCTGCAAGGGCTCCGGATACACCTTCAGCAGCTACGCCATGGAGTGGGTGCGACAGGCGCCTGGGAAGGCGCTCGAGTTTGTCGCGCTTATTAACAGCGGTGGCAGTAGCACATACTACGCGCCGGCGGTGAAGGGACGCTTCACCATCTCCAGGAGCTACTGGTACAGCACGGCCACCCTGCAGATGAACAGTGTCAAGGCCAACGACACCGCCATCTACTACTGCACGAAAGGTGCTGGTAGTGGTGGTGGTGCTGAAGAGACTGCTGGTGCTGCTGGTGCTGCTGGTGCTGCTGGTGCTGCTGGTGCTGCTGGTACTGGTGTTGCTGGTGATGTTGACGGTGATTCCGGTCGCCATGATGGTGTTGGTGATGTTAATCATGTTGTTAATCGCGTCGTCGTGTAGTCACCGGGACTGGCCCACCACGGAGAGCAGCCTCGCGAGGCCTTTTCCGGGTCTCTCAGCACCTGCGGGTCCTGAGGGAGCCAACGGCCTCATCGACGGTTGGGACCGGTGGATGTCCAGCTCCAGTGTTCCTTGTCTTGGTTCTCTCCCAGCACGGGAACACCTCCCTTTCTCCAGGCTTACTCCATGGCATTCCTGAAGGCCGGTCTTGGTGGAGAAGGCCGAGGTGAAGGAGGCATTCGGACCTCAGCCTTCTCCACACCCCGCCCCATCAGGTCCCGGCCTCCTTCAGCAGCGAGCCAACGTTCTCCCGGTCCTCCTTTTGTCACCGATGTCCTCACAGAAGACCTTCGCATCGTCCTTGTCATCCCTGACCGCTCCAGCGGGCCATTTGGGTTCCCAGCTTCATGCTGGGATGCTCAGACAACAGCTCGGTGTTCCTCCCACGTACTTCCACCCCCCTGTAGGCTGCCTTTTGTGTGCGACTTGGCCCAGGAGCTCCACGTTCCTCCGTGCGGACCTCCTGGCATCATTGCCTGATTCACTCTTTGCAGCGATGCACGGCTGCCAAGCTTGGAGGAGGTGACCCTCGAGGATCTCCGTCAATGAAACCAGCACCAGGAGCAGCACCAGCACCACCGTTATCTCTCGCGCAGTAGTAGGTGGCGGTGTCTTCGGCCTTGAGGCTGTTCATCTGCAGGGTGGCCGTGCTCTGCCCGTTGTTCCTGGAGATGGTGAAGCGTCCCTGCACCGCCGACGCATAGCTTGTGTAACCACCATCGCTGCTAATAAGCGCGATGTCTTCGAGCCCCTTCCTGGGCGCCTCTCGCAACCAGTGCATTTGGTAGCTGCTGAAGGTGAAGCCGGAGCCCTTGCAGACCAGGGTCAGGGACCCCCCGGGCTTCACGAGGCCCCCTCCGGACTCGTCCAACGTCTCGGCCGCCCGCAGCCCTGGGGAGGAAGGACAGAGAGCGGTGGGCTCAGCCTGGGGGGTCCAGAGTTCTTGGCAGGGAACGGAAGGAAATAACTCAACAAGGAAACACGATGAGCGCTCCTGAAATGGAGCAAGGAAATAATTCAAGGAGCCCAATTAACAACCCCATTGTGGAGAACGCAATGAAAGAAGTCAAGTCAACGAAATAACTCAGGGCCATGAAGTAACTCAGTGCAATGAAATAACTCAGGGCAATGAAATGCCCCAAGGAGGAAACGCGATGAACGCTCCTCCAGGGGCCTTCAAATGCGCCCGTCCCCAGCGTCCCCACAGCACCCGGCGCCCCCTTCCCCTACCCACCATGAGTCCTCACGCCTTCGCCCTCCTCCTCCTCCTCCTGGCCGCCGCCCCAGGTAGGGCCCGGTCCCGCGGAGGCTGCCGGCGGCCCCGGCTCCCCACGGCCGTGCGGGGGCCCGTGCCGTGTGGCTGAGCCCACCGCTCTCTGTCCTTCCTCCCCAGGGCTGCGGGCGGCCGCGACGTTGGACGAGTCCAGAGGGGGCCTCGTGAAGCCCGGGGGGTCCCTGACCCTGGTCTGCAAGGGCTCCGGCTTCACCTTCAGCAGCTACTGCATGTATTGGGTGCGACAGGCACCTGGGAAGGGGCTCGAATACGTCGCAGCTATTAACAGTGGTGGTGGCACATTCTACGCGTCGGCGGTGCGGGGACGCTTCACCATCTCCAAGAACAACGGGCAGAGCACGGCCACCCTCGTGATGAACAGCCTCAAGGCCGAAGACACCGCCACCTACTACTGCACGAGAAGTTACGCTTGTAGTGGTTGTACTGCTCTTGGTTGGATTGGTGGTGCTGCTGGCGCTGCTGGCCTCATCCACGGCCCATGGAAAGGTCCCGACAAAACTCGTCCCGGCACCGCCGGCGTGTAGGCTGTGCTACCACTGCTCATAGCGGGTTCGTGATGTGCTACCATCGCTCTGAATACCCGCAACCCGCTCGAGCCCCTTCCCAGGTGCCTGTCGCACCCAATCCATGCTGTAGCTGCTGAAGGTGAAGCCGGAGCCCTTGCAGACCAGGGTCAGGGACCCCCTGGGCTGATCCCACCTCTTTCTGTCCTTCCTCCCCAGTGCTGCGGGCGGCCGCGACGTTGGATGAGTCCGGAGGGGCCTCGTGAAGCCGGGGGGGCCCGGACCCTGGTCTGTAAGGGCTCCGGCTTCACCTTCAGCAGCTTCAGCATGGGATGGATGCGAGAGGAGCCCGAGAAAGTGCTCGAGTTGGTGGCGAGTATTGACAGCGAGGGTGGTAGCACATGGTACTTGCCGGCGGTGCAGGGACGCTTCACCCTCTCCAGGAGCAACTGGTACAGCACGCTCACCCTGCAGATGAACAGCCTCAAGGTCGAAGACACCGCCACCTACTACTGCGCGAAAAGTGCTTACGGTGGTTGTGGTGCTGCTGAAAATATTGATGGTGCTGTTGGTACCAGTGCTGCTCTTGGTGTTGGTTGTGGTGCTGGTCATGGTGATGGTGCTGGAGTTGTTAAGACTGTCAGCCGTCAACAGCACCAGCGCTCTCACCACCCCAACCACCAGCAGCTCTCGCGTAGTGGTAGGTGGCGGTGTCTTCGGCCTTGAGGCTGGTCATCACGAGGGTGAGCGTGCTCTACCAGTTGCTCCTGGAGATGGTGAAGCGTCCCTGCACCGCCAGCGCGTAGGATGTGCCACTACCATCCTTGCTAATATCTGCGACGTATTCAAGCCCCTCCCCAGGCGCCTGTCGCACCCAAACCACGAGGTAGCTGCTGAAGGTGAAGCCGGAGATGTTTGGGACTACCCCCGGACTGCAGCGAGGTCTGCTTTACCCACACTATTGGAACATTTTGCTCCAAAAGTTAAAGGATTTTCCCATTCGTGGCCACCCTTGCCCCAAATAGAAGGACGCGTTGCCTCTTATGCTTACTCTTGACCTCAGTATGGGCATGCTTTTGCCCTCTCATGGCTATTTTTGCCCCAAATACAGAGGTGTTTGGCTCTGTATGCCCTCTTTGCCCCAAAAATAAGCACCTGGCTCATTTTCAGGGGCACTGTGGCCCCACGATGCGGGTCCCTTGCCCTTTATGGATGTTTTTCGATGCAAATAATACACATTTCCTACTTTTTGACACCAATTTGAATGAAATTGGGGTGTTGATTATTATTCTTGCCATTTACACAGCTATCACATAGAAATTTTTCCTCTTTTTATCCATTTATTCCGGAATACGAGAGTATTTTTAAGATTTTGGGGCCAGCTGACTCCAAAATGTGGGAATGTCACCCCACTTCAGGGCTAAAAACCCCCAATTTGAGAATTTTTTGCCAAGACCTTCAGCGCTGCCCACCCAAGCATAGCCAGGCAGATGTTTGTGCGGGGGCTATTTCTGGGCAGAAAAAAAGTTATTTTCACACTTCCTGAAACCTCAGCAGCTGGAGCAGCCCCGAAACACGGCCGCTTTCTGTTTCCTGTGTCCATTTAGAGAGACTGCAATTAAATTACTCAGCATCCATATTAAATAATCCATCCAATTAAATAATTCTGTGTCACGAGTGATCAGGGATCACGATGAAATAACTCAAAGCACCCCATGAATTAGTGCATGGTAGAGAATTAAATGAAATGACGAAGAAACACAACGAATGCTTGTCAAAGATCAAAATAAAATAATTCCACACGTCTTATTAATTAGGGCATAGCAGAAAATGCAACAAGTCTCAAGTTTGTTGAGTTGTTTCTACTCAGCAAAGAAACACGATGAGTCCTGGTCAGGATCGCCCTGAAATAATTCAGTGCATGCAATTAATGAGTGCGTGGCAGGGAATGCAATGACATAACAAGGAAACTCGATGAGTGCTCCTGAAATGGAACAAGGAAAAAATCTAACGAGCCCAATTAATGAGCCCATCGTAGAGAATGTAATGAAGTAACTCAGTGCAATGAAATAACTCAGGGCAATGAAATGCCCCAAGGAGGAAACGCAATGAACACCCCTCCAGGTGACTTCAAATGCGCCCGTCCCCAGCATCCCCACAGCACCCGGCTCCCCCTTCCCCTGCCCACCATGAGTCCTCACGCCTTCGCCCTCCTCCTCCTCCTCCTGGCCGCCGTCCCAGGTAGGGCCCGGTCCCGCGGAGGCTGCCGGCGGCCCCGGCTCCCCACGGCCGTGCGGGGGCCCGTGCTGTGCGGCTGAGCCCACCGCTCTCTGTCCTTCCTCCCCAGGGCTGCGGGCGGCCGCGACGTTGGACGAGTCCGGAGGGGGCCTCGTGAAGCCCGGGGCGTCCCTTGCCCTGTTCTGCAAGGGCTCCGGATACACCTTCAGCAGCTTCAGCATGGGATGGATCCGACAAGCACCCGGGAAGGGGCTCAAGTGGGTCGCTACTATTAACAGCGCTGGTAGTAGCACATGGTACGCGTCGGCGGTGAAGGGACGCTTCACCATCTCCAGGAACAACGGGCAGAGCACGCTCACCCTGCAGATGAACAGCCTCAAGGCCGAAGACACCGCCACCTACTACTGCACGAGGGGTGGTGCTGGTGGTTATACTACAGCTGATGGTAGTGGCATTGGTGGTGCTGCTGTTGCTGGTTACGTTCGTGGTGGTGGTGACGTTGACGGCGTTGCTATTGATGGCGGTGGTGGTGATGTTGATGGTGCTGGTCACATTGGTCATCCTGATCACCCAAATCCCTGGCATTTCACCCCAACTCATTTGTTGAACCCAACTCATTCCATTGACCCCAAGGTTCTGAACTAAGCCCAAATTTCCTGCTCCGTGCCCCAACCTTGCACCCAGGGGTCCCTGACCCTGGTCTGCAAGGGCTCCGGCTTCACCTTCAGCAGCTTCGGCATGGGATGGGCGCGACAGGCGCCTGGGAAGGGGCTCGAGGCAGTCGCAGGTATTAGGAGCGATGGTAGCACAGGCTACGCGTCGGCGGTGAAGGGACGCTTCACCATCTCCAGGAACAACGGGCAGAGCACGGCCACCCTGCAGATGAACAGCCTCAAGGCCGAAGACACCGCCACCTACTACTGCACGAAAAGTGCTGATAGTGGTGCTGGTGCAATCATTGCTGGTGGTGCTGGTGCTGGTGGTGATGTTGGTTGTGGTGCTGGTCATGATGACGGTGTTGGTGATGGGTTTTGTGTTTTTCGTCATGGCCTTGGTGATGTTGATATAGTCAGGCATCAACACCACCAGCACCAGCAGTGCTCCAACCACTACCAACATCCTCCCTCACGCAGTAGTAGGTGCTGGTGTCGCTGCCCTTGAGGCTGTTCATCTCCAGCGTGACAATGTGCTACTATCACCCACTCCAAATACTCGCAACCCACTCGAGCCCCGTCCCGAGCGCCTCTCTCACCCACTGCATGTCGTAGTCGCTGAAGGTAGCAGCAGCTACGCCATGTACTGGGTGCGACAGGCACCCGGGAAGGGGCTCGAGGTCGTCGCGGGTATTAACACCGGTGGTGGAACATGGTACTTGCCGGCGGTGCAGGGGCGCTTCACCCTCTCCAGGAACAACGGGCAGAGCACGCTCACCCTGCAGATGAACAGCCTCAAGGCCGAAGACACCGCCACCTACTACTGCGTGAAAGGAGCTTATGGTAGTGGTTACGCTTATGGTGCTAGGATTGGTGGTGCTGCTGGTGCTGGTGACATTATTCATGGCCCAGGGAAAGGCCCCGACACAACTCACGGCGGCCATGAGCACCAGCAGCACCATCAATATCTTCAGCAGTGCCACCACCAGTGTAAGCACGTTTCGCGCAGTAGTAGGTGGCGGTGTCTTCGGCCTTGAGGCTGTTCATCTGCAGGGTGGCCGTGCTCTGCCCGTTGTTCCTGGAGATGGTGAAGCGTCCCTGCACCGCCGGCGCGTATTCTGTGTAACTACCACTGCTGTAAATACCCGCAACGAACTCAAGCCCCTTCCCGGGCGCCTGTCGCACCCAAAACATGCCAAAGCTGCAGTAGGTGAAGCCTGAGGCCTTGCAGACCAGGGTCAGGGACCCCCCGGGCTTCACGAGGCCCCTTCTGGACTCGTCCAACGTCTCGGCCACCTGCAGCCCTGGGGAGCAAGGCCTCTGGATACACCTTCAGCAGCTACCAAATGGAATGGGTGCGACAGGCGCCCGGGAAGGGGCTCGAGTACGTTGCGGGTATTGAGAACGATGGTAGTTGGACAGGCTACGCGCCGGCGGTGAAGGGACGCTTCACCATCTCCAGGAACAACGGGCAGAGCACGGCCACCCTGCAGATGAACAGCCTCAAGGCCGAAGACACCGCCACCTACTACTGCGCGAAAAAAGCTGGTAGTGGTGGTAGTTGGGGTTTATGCTTATGCAACTGATGGTGCTGCTGGTGCTGCTCTCATTCTTCATGGCCAAGGGAAAGGCCCCGACACAACTCACCCCGGCCACCAGCAGGTTCTCCACCCATATCTCTTCTCATTCAGTGCTGGGCTCTGGGGTCGTCGCTCCTGAGGCTTTCCGCCCACGAAGCCCTCAGGCTGATGGATGTCGCCCTGGACGTCTGCAGGGCTGGGGCATCGAGGGCCCAGGATCCTCCTGGACAAGCAGCAGCTGATGTTGGATGAGTCCGGAGGGGGCCTTGTGAAGCCCGGGGGGTCCCTGACCCTGGTCTGCAAGGCATCCGGCTTCACCTTCAGCAGCTTCGGCATGAACTGGGTGCGACAGGCGCCCGGAAAGGGGCTCGAGTGGGTCGTGAGTATTAGCACCAGTGGTAGTACCACAAGATACGCGCCGGCGGTGAAGGGACGCTTCACCATCTCCAGAAACGACGGGCAGAGCACGCTCACCCTGCAGATGAACAGCCTCAAGGCTGAAGACACCGCCACCTACTACTGCACGAAAGGTGCTAGTAGTGGTTGTGGTACTGCTGCTAGTGGGCTTGATGGTGTTGCTGGTGCTGGAGCTGCCGGTGATATTGGTTGTGGAACTGCTCATGAATACGGTGTTGGTGATGGTCTTTGTGATGTTCATGATGGTGTTGGTGATGTGAATACTGTCAGCCATCAACACCACCAGCCCTATCACCACTCCAACCACTACCACCATGCTCTCTTGCATCATCATGTCTAGAATCACCATCGCTACTAACTCCTCCGTCACCATCACAATCACCATCAGCACCACCAGCACCACCAGCAGCACTACCAGCACATCCCATGGCATAGCTGCTGAAGTCATAGCCGGAGCCCTTGCAGACCAGGGTCAAGGATCCCCCAGGCTGGTCCCCCCACTGTCTGTCCTTACCCACAGGGCTGCGCGCGGCCGAGACGTTGGCCTCGTGAAGCCCGGGGGGTTCCTGACCCTGGTCTGCAAGGGCTCCGGATACACCTTCAGCAGCTACTACATGGCATGGATGCGACAGGCACCTGGGAAGGGGCTCGAGTGGGTCGCGGGTATTAGCAGCACTGGTAGTAGCACATACTACGCGCCGGCGGCGCAGGGACGCTTCACCATCTCCAGGAACAACGGGCAGAGCACGGCCACCCTGCAGATGAACAGCCTCAAGGCCGAAGACACCGCCACCTACTACTGCGCGAAAAGTACTGGTGGTTATGCTGGTGGTGCTGGTTATTGTATCGATGCTGCGTGTGGCGGTGCTGATGGCCTCGTGCAGAGAACAGTGGAGGACCTTGGACATGGATTCTGGGGTCTCCACCACCATCACCACTTCATTTTGTTTTGTTTTCTGACCACCCTTCATCCATTGGCCAACCTCCATCACCTTCTGCCCCCCCCCGCCCATCCATCAGGAGGGTCTCCAGCAGGATCCTGGGCCCTCGATGGCCCAGCCATGCCAAAGCCCGGGGCGACATCTGTGAGCCTGAGGGCTTCAGGGGTGGAAAGCCTCAGGAGCGACGACCCCAGAGCCCAGCGCCGAGTGAGAAGAGGTGCGGGTGGAGAACCTGCTGGTGGCCGGGGTGAGTTGTGTCGGGGCCTTTCCCTGAGTTATGGACAATGCCAGCAGCACCAGCAGCACCATCAGTCGCATAAGCATAACCCCAACTACCACCACTACAAGCACTTTTCGCGCAGTAGTAGGTGGCGGTGTCTTCGGCCTTGAGGCTGGTCATCTGCAGGGTGAGCGTGCTCTGCCCGTTGTTCCTGGAGATGGTGAAGCGTCCCTTCACCGCTGGCGCGTAGTATGTGCTACTACCACCGCTGTTAATACTAGCGACGTATTCCAGCCCCTTCCCGGGCACCTGTCGCATCCATCCCATGGTGAAGCTGCTGAAGGTGAAGCCGGAGCCCTTGCAGAACAGGGCCAAGGACCCCCCGGGCTTCACGAGGCCCCCTCCGGACTCGTCCAACATCGCGGCCGCCCGCAGCCCTGGGGAGGAAGGACAGAGAGCGGTGGGCTCAGCCTGGGGGGTCCCTGACCCTGGTCTGCAAGGGCTCCGGCTTCAGCTTCAGCAGCTACCATATGGCATGGGTGCGACAGGCACCCGGGAAGGGGCTCGAAAACTTCACAAAAATTAGCAAGGATGGTAGTGACACAGACTATGCGCCGGCGGTGCAGGGACACTTCACCATCTCCAGGAACAATGGGCAGAGCACGGCCACCCTGCAGATGAACAGCCTCAAGGCCGAAGACACCGCCACCTACTACTGCGCGAAAGAAGCTGGTAGTGGTTGGTGTGGTGGTAGTGCTCGTGGTGTTGATGGCTGACAGTATTCACATCACCAACACCATCATCATGACCAGCACCAGAACCAAGATCACCAGCACGACCAGCACCAGCAGCACCAGGAAGAGCAGCACGAGCAATACCATCACCACCACCACTGTAACTACCAGCTTGTTTCGCGCAGTAGTAGGTGGCGGTGTCTTCGGCCTTGAGGCTGTTCATCTGCAGGGTGAGCGTGCTCTGCCCGTTGTTCCTGGAGATGGTGAAGCGTCCCTGCACCGCCGGCGCGTAGGCTGTGTTACTACCAGTGGGGCTGCTAATAGTAGTGACCCACTCGAGTCCCTTCCCAGGTGCCTGTCGCACCCAATACATGTGGTAGCTGCTGAAGGTGTATCCGGAGCCCTTGCAGACCAGGGTCAGGGACCCCCCGGGCTTCACGAGGCCCCCTCCGGACTCGTCCAATGTCTCGGCTGCCCGCAGCCCTGGGGAGGAAGGACAGAGAGCGGTGGGCTCACTTGAGCTATTATGAAATAACTCAGAGCAATGAAATAACTCAAGGAGGAAACGCGATGAACGCCCCTCCAGGAACCTTCAAATGCGCCCATCCCCAGCAGCCCCACAGCACCCGGCGCCCCCTTCCCCTGCCCACCATCCTCACGGCTTCGCCCTCCTCCTCCTCCTCCTGACCGCCGTCCCAGGTAGGGCCCGGTCCCGCAGAGTCTGCCGGCGGCCCCGGCTCCCCACGGCCGTGCGGGGGCCCGTGCCGTGCGGCTGAGCCCACCGCTCTCTGTCCTTCCTCCCCAGGGCTGCGGGCGGCCGCGACGTTGGATGAGTCCGGAGGGGGCCTCGTGAAGCCTGGGGGGTCCCTGGCCCTGTTCTGCAAGGGCTCCGGATACACCTTCAGCAGCTACCAAATGCACTGGGTGCGACAGGCGCCCGGGAAGGCGCTTGAATACGTCGCAAGTATTGACAACACTGGTAGTACCACAGTCTACGCGTCGGCGGTGAAGGGACGCTTCACCATCTCCAGGAACAACGGGCAGAGCACGCTCACCCTGCAGATGAACAGCCTCAAGGCCGAAGACACCGCCACCTACTACTGCGCGAGAGATGCTCGTGCTCCTGGTGGTGCTGCTACTGCTGGTGGTGGTGGTGACGGTGATGCTGATGAAGGAGTTAGTGGAGTTCATCTATAAGAAGGGCCGCAGGGCAGACCCGGGGAACTATAGACCTGTCAGTTTGACCTCAGTGCCAGGAAAGCTCATGGAGCAGATTATCTTGAGGGTCATCACGCGGCACTTGCAGGGCAAGCAGGCGATCAGGCCCAGTCAGCATGGGTTTGTGAAAGGCAGGTCCTGCTTGACGAACCTGATCTCCTTCTATGACCAAGTGACGCGCTTGGTGGATGAGGGAAAGGCTGTGGATGTGGTTTAGCTTGACCTCAGTAAGGCTTTTGACAGTTCCCCACAGCATTCTCCTCAAGAAACTGGCTGCTCGGGGCTTGGACTGGCGTACGCTTCGCTGGGTTAGAAACTGGCTGGATAGCCGGGCTCAGAGAGTTGTGGTGAATGGAGTCAAATCTGGTTGGAGGCCGGTCACTAGTGGTGTCCCCCAGAGCTCGGTACTGGGGCCGGTCCTCTTTAATATCTTTATCGATGATCTGGATGAGGGCGTCCAGTGCACCCTCAGTAAGTTTGCAGATGACACCAAGCTAAGTGCGTGTGTCAATCTGCTCGAGGGCAGGAAGGCTCTGCAGGAGGATCTGGATAGGCTGGAGCAATGGGCTGAGGTCAACTGTATGAAGTTCAACAAGGCCAAGTGCCAGGTCCTGCACCTGGGGCGCAACAACCCCAAGCAGAGCTACAGGCTGGGAGATGAGTGGCTGGAAAGCTGCCTGGCCGAGAGGGACCTGGGAGTATTGGTTGATAGTCAGCTGAATATGAGCCAGCGGTGTGCCCAGGTGGCCAAGAAGGCCAACAGCATCCTGGCCTGCATAAGAGGCAGCGTGGCCAGCAGGCCTAGGGAAGTGATTGTGCCCCTGTCCTCGGCTCTGGTGAGGCCGCACCTCGAGTACTGTGTTCAGTTTTGGGCCCCTCGCTACAAGAAGGACGTGGAGGTGCTCGAGAGAGTCCAGAGAAGGGCGACCAAGCTGGTGAGGGGTCTGGAGAACAAGTCTTACGAGGAGCGGCTGAGGGAGCTGGGCTTGTTCAGCCTGGAGAAGAGGAGGCTCAGGGGCGACCTTATCGCCCTCTACAGTTACCTTAAAGGAGGCTGTAAAGAGGTGGAGGTTGGTCTGTTCTCCTACGTGCCTGGTGACAGGACGAGGGGGAATGGGCAAAAGTTGCGACAGGGGAGTTTTAGGTTGGATGTTAGGAAGTACTTCTTTACCGAAAGGGTTATTAAGCATTGGAACGGGCTGCCCAGGGAGGTGGTGGAGTCACCATCCCTGGAGGTCTTTAAAAGACGTTTAGATGTAGAGCTTAGGGATATGGTTTAGTGGAGTACTTAGTGTTAGGTCGGAGGTTGGACTCGATGATCTTGAGGTCTCTTCCAACCTAGAAATCTGTGATACTGTGAGATGACGATGCTAAGCATGATGATGCGAGAGAGCATGGTGGTAGTGGTTGGAGTGGTGATAGTGCTGGTGGTGTTGATGGCTGACAGTATTTACATCACCAACACCATCATGAACATCACAAAGACCATCACCAACACCGTATTCATGAGCAGTTCCACAACCAATGTCACCAGCAGCTCCAGCACCAGCAGCACCATCGCTCTCACCAGCACCACTACCAGTACCAGCAGCTTTCGCGCAGTAGTAGGTGGCGGTGTCTTCGGCCTTGAGGCTGTTCATCTGCAGGGTGAGCGTGCTCTGCCCGTCGTTCCTGGAGATGGTGAAGCGTCCCTGCACCGCCGGCGTGTAGAATGTGCCACTACCACTGTCGCTAATACTCGCGACGTACTCGAGCCCCTTCCCTGGTGCCTGTCGCACCCACATCATGGTGTAGCTGCTGAAGGTGAAGCCGGAGATGTTTGGGACTATCCAGGGACTGCAGTGAGCTCTGAGGAGATGAGATGTGGTGCCGGATGGGCACACGGCAGCAGGAGTTGGCTGGGAAGGGAGATGTGGAGGTGCTGGGTGGCACCAAGCACGGTGCTCGGGTTCTCTGAGTGCAGAGTGGGCCTCGTGAAGCCCGGGGGGTCCCTGACCCTGGTCTGCAAGGGCTCTGGCTTCACCTTCAGCGACTACGACATGTTTTGGTTGGGACAGGCGCCTGGGAAGGGGCACGCAAAAAGTGCTTACACTGGTGTTGGTACTGCTGAAGATATTGATGGTGCTGCTGCTGCTGGTTGCTAGGGTGAGTTGTGTTGGGGCCTTTCCCTGGGCCATGAACAATGCCAGCAGCAGCAGCACCACCACCAATCCTAGCACCATAAGCGTAACCACTACCACCATCTTCTTTCGCGCAGTAGTAGGTGGCGGTGTCTTCGGCCTTGAGGCTGTTCATCTGCAGGGTGAGCGTGCTGTGCCCGTTGTCCCTGGAGATGGTGAAGCGTCCCTGCACTGCTGGCGAGTAATATGTGCTATAACTACCGTCGGTGATGCTCGCGACAAACTCGAGCCCCTTCCCAGACGCCTGTCGCACCCACTGCATGTTGTAGGTGCTGAAGTCAAAGCCGGAGCCTTTGCAGAACAGGGCCAGGGACCCCCCGGGCTTCGCGAGGCCCCCTCCGGACTCGTCCAACGTCGCGGCCGCCCGCAGCCCTGGGGAGGAAGGACAGAGAGCGGTGGGCTCAGCCGCACGGCACGGGCCCCCGCATGGCCGTGGGGAGCCGGGGCCGCCGGCAGCCTCCGCGGGACCGGGCCCTACCTGGGACGGCGGCCAGGAGGAGGAGGAGGAGGGCGAAGGCGTGAGGACTCATGGTGGGTAGGGGAAGGGGGCGCCGGGTGCTGTGGGGACGCTGGGGACGGGTACATTTGAAGGTGCCCGGAGGGGCGTTCATCGCGTTCCCTCCTTGGGGTATTTCATTGCCCTGAGTTATTTCATTGCACTGAGTTACTTCATTACATTCTCTACGATGGGCTCATTAATTGGGCTCGTTAAATTTTTTCCTTGTTCCATTTCAGGAGCACTCATCGAGTTTCCTCGTTATGTCATTGCATTCCCTGCCACGCACTCATTAATTGCATGCACTGAATTATTTCATGGCGATCCTTGAGCAGGACTCATCGTGTTTCTTTGCTGAGTAGAAACCACTCAACAAACTTGAGATTTGTTGCATTTTCTGCTATGCCCTAATTAATAAGACATGGAATTATTTTATTTTGATCTTTGACAAGCATTTGTTGTGTTTCTTTGTCATTTCATTTAATTCTCTACCATGCACTAATTCATGGGGTGCTTTGAGTTATTTCATCGTGACCCCTGATCACTTATGACACGGAATTATTTAATGGGATGGATTACTTAATATGCATTCTGAGTAATTTAATTGCAATCTCTCTAAAATGGACACAGGAAACAGAAAGCGGCCGTGTTTCGGGGCTGCTCCAGCTGCTGAGGTTTTAGGCGGTACCAAAATAACTCGTTTTCTGCCCAGAAATAGCCCCCACACAAACATCTGCCTGGCTATGCTTGGGTGGGCAGCGCTGAAGGTCTTGGCAAAAATTTCTCAAATTGGGGGTTTTTAGTCCAGAAGTGGGATGACATTCCCACATTCTGCACTCAGCTGGCCCCAAAGTGGTAAAAATACTCTTGTATTCTGTAATAAATGGAAAAAGGAGGAAAAATTTCTATATGATAGATGTGTAAATGGCAAGAATAATAATCAACACCCCAATTTCATTCAAATTGGTGTCAAAAAGTAGGAAATGTGTATTATTTGCATCGAAAAACATCCATAAAGGGCAAGGGACCCCCACCGTGGGGCCACAGTGCCCCTGAAAATGAGCCAGGTGCTCATTTTTGGGGCAAAGAGGGCATATAGAGCCAAACACCTCTGTATTTGGGGCAAAAATTGCCATGAGAGGGCAAAAGCATGCCCATACTGAGGTCAAGAGTAAGCATAAGAGGCAACGCGTCCTTCTATTTGGGGCAAGGGTGGCCACGAATGGGAAAATCCTTTAATTTTTGGAGCAAAATGTTCCAATAGTGTGGGTAAAGCAGACCTCGCTGCAGTCCGGGGGTAGTCCCAAACATCTCCGGCTTCACCTTCAGCAGCTACCTCGTGGTTTGGGTGCGACAGGCGCCTGGGGAGGGGCTTGAATACGTCGCAGATATTAGCAAGGATGGTAGTGGCACATCCTACGCGCCGGCGGTGCAGGGACGCTTCACCCTCTCCAGGAACAACAGGCAGAGCACGGCCACCCTGCAGATGAACAGCCTCAAGGCCGAAGACACCGCCACCTACTACTGCGTGAAACGTGATAGTAGTGCTAGCTGGGGTCATGCTGCTCAGATTGACGGTGCTGCTGGTGCTGCTGGCATTGTTCATGGCCCAGGGAAAGGCCCCGACACAACTCACCCCGGCCACCAGCAGGTTCTCCACTCGCAGCTCTTCTCACTCGGCGCTGGGCTCTGGGGTCGTTGCTCCTGAGGCTTTTTACCCACGAAGCCCTCAGGCTGATGGATGTCGCCCTGGGCTTGGGCAGGTCTGGGCCATCGAGGGCCCAGGACCCTGATGGAGACCGTCCTGATGGATGGGCTGGGGGGGGGTCAGAGGGTGATGGAGGTTGGCCAATGGATGAAGGGTGCACAGAAAACAAAACAAAATGCAATGGTGATGGTGGTGGAGACCCCAGAATCCATGTCCAAGGTCCTCCCCTGTTCTCTGCACGAGGCCATCAGCACCGCCAGGAGCAGCATCGATACAATAACCAGCACCACCAGCATAACCACCAGCAGCTCTCGCGCAGTAGTAGGTGGCGGTGTCTTCGGCCTTGAGGCTGTTCATCTGCAGGGTGATCGTGCTCTGCCCGTTGTTCCTGGAGATGGTGAAGCGTCCCTTCACCGCCGGCGCGTAGTTTGTGTAACTACCAGTGCTGGTAATAAGCGCAACCCACTCAAGCCCCTTCCCAGGTGCCTGTCGCACCCACTCCATGGCGTAGCTGCTGAAGGTGAAGCCGGAGCCCTTGCAGACCAGGGTCAGGGACACCCCAGGAGTCACACGGCCCCCTCCGGACTCGTCCAACGTCGCGGCCGCCCGCAGCCCTGGGGAGGAAGGACAGAGAGCGGTGGGCTCTGTCGATAATAAGGCTCAGGCGCCTTACTATGAAATAACTCAGGGCAAGGAAATACCCCAAGTAGGAAACGTGATGAACGCCCCTCCGGGCGCCTTCAAATGCGCCCGTCCCCAGCGTCCCCACAGCACCCGGCGCCCCCTTCCCCTGCCTACCATGAGTCCTCACGCCTTCGCCCTCCTCCTCCTCCTCCTGGCCGCCGTCCCAGGTAGGGCCCGGTCCCGCGGAGGCTGCCGGCGGCCCCGGCTCCCCACGGCCGTGCGGGGGCCCGTGCCGTGCGGCTGAGCCCACCGCTCTCTGTCCTTCCTCCCCAGGGCTGCGGGCGGCCGCGACGTTGGACGAATCCGGAGGGGGCCTCGCGAAGCCCGGGGGGTCCTTGGCCCTGGTCTGCAAGGCCTCCGGCTTTGACTTCAGCACCTACTGCATGTATTGGGTGCGACAGGCACCCGGGAAGGGGCTCGAATACGTCGCGAGTATTAGCAGCAGTGGTGGTAGCACATACTACGCGTCAGCGGTGAAGGGACGCTTCACCATGTCCAGGAACAACGGGCAGAGCACGGCCACCCTGCAGATGAACAACCTCAAGGCCGAAGACACCGCCACCTACTACTGCGCGAAAGAAGCTGGTAGTGGTTGGTGTGGTGGTAGCGCTGGTGGTGTTGATGGCTGACAGAATTCACATCACTAACACCATCATCATGACCAGCACCAGAACCAAGATCAGCAGCACCACCAGGACCAGCAGCACCAGGAAGAGCAGCACCAGCAATACCGTCAGCACCACCACTGTAACTACCAGCTTGTTTCGCTCATGGTGGGCAGGGGAAGGGGGCGCCGGGTGCTGTGGGGACGCTGGGGACGGGTGCATTTGAAGGCGCCTGGAGGGGCGTTCATCGGCTTTCCTCCTTGGGGCATTTCATTGCCCTGAGTTATTTCATTGCACTGAGTTACTTCATGGCCCTGAGTTATTTCGTTGACTTGACTTCTTTCATTGCATTCTCTACAATGGGGTCGTTAATTGGGCTCCTTGAATTTTTTCCTTGCTCCATTTCAGGAGCGCTCATCGCGTTCCCTTGTTATTTCCTTCCGTTCCCTGCCAAGAACTCTGGACCCCCCAGGCTGAGCCCACCGCTCTCTGTCCTTCCTCCCCAGGGCTGCAGGCAGCCACGATGTTGGACGAGTCCGGAGGGGGCCTCGTGAAGCCTGGGGGGTCCCTGACCCTGGTCTGCAAGGGCTCCGGCTTCACCTTCAGCAGCTACCAAATGCACTGGGTGCGACAGGCACCTGGGAAGGGGCTCGAAGACATCGCGCTTATTAGCAGCGATGGTGGTTACACAAGCTACGCGCCGGCGGTGCAGGGACGCTTCACCATCTCCAGGAACAACGGGCAGAGCACGGCCACCCTGCAGATGAACAGCCTCAAGGCCGAAGACACCGCCACCTACTACTGCGCGAGAGATAACGGTGGTGCTGGTGCTGCTCCTGGTGCTGGTTTCATTGACGGAGATCCTCGAGGGTCACCTCCTCCAAGCTTGGCAGCCGTGCGTCGCTGCAAAGAGGGAGTCAGGCAACGATGCCAGGAGGTCCGCACGGAGGAACGTGGAGCTCCTGGGCCAAGTCGCACACAAAAGGCAGCCTACAGGGGGTGGAAGGACGTGGGAGGAACACCGAGCTGTTGTCTGAGCATCCCGGCATGAAGCTGGGAACCCAAATGGCCTGCTGGAGCGGTCAGGGATGACAAGGACGATGCGAAGGTCTTCTGTGAGGACATCGGTGACAAAAGGAGGACCAGGAGAACGTTGGCTCGCTGCTGAAGGAGGCCGGGACCTGATGGGGCGGGGTGTGGAGAAGGCTGAGGTCCGAATGCCTCCTTCACCTCGGCCTTCTCCACCAAGACCGGCCTTCAGGAATGCCACGGAGTAAGCCTGGAGAAAGGGAGGTGTTCCAGTGCTGGGAGAGGACCAAGACAAGGAACACTGGAGCTGGACATCCACCGGTCCCAACCGTCGATGAGGCCGTTGGCTCCCTCAGGACCCGCAGGTGCTGAGAGACCCGGAAAAGGCCTCGCGAGGCTGCTCTCCATGGAGGGCCAATCCCGGTGATTACACGACGACGCGATTAACAACACGATTAACATCACCAACACCATCATGGCGACCGGAATCACCGTCAACATCACCAGCAGCACCAACAGCACCAGCACCAGCAGCACCAGCAGCACCAGCAATCTCCTCAGCACCACCACCACTACCAGCACCTTTCGCGCAGTAGTAGGTGGAGGTGTCTTCGGCCTTGAGGCTGTTCATCTGCAGGGTGTCCGTGCTGTACCAGTACTTCCTGGAGATGGTGAAGCGTCCCTGCACCACCGGCGCGTAGCCTGTGCTACTGCCATCCTTGTAAATACCTGCGGTGAACCTGAGCCCTTACTCGGGTGCCGTGCGGCTGAGCCCACCGCTCTCTGTCCTTCCCCCCCAGGGCTGCGGGCGACCATGACACTGGACGAGTCCGGAGGGGGCCCCATGAATCCTGGGGGGTCCCTGACCCTGGTCTGCAAGGGCTCCAGATACACCTTCAGCAGCTACAGCATGGATTGGGTGCGACAGGCACCCAGGAAGGGGCTCGAGTGGGTCGCGAGTATTTACAGTGGTGGTAGCACATACTACGCGTCGGCGGTGCAGGGACGCTTCACCATCTCCAGGAACAACGGGCAGAGCACGGCCACCCTGCAGATGAACAGCCTCAAGGCCGAAGATACCGCCACCTACTACTGCGCGAAACAAGCTGGTAGTTACGGTGGTGGTGGTGATGGTATTGCTCGTGCTGCTCTTCCTGGTGCTGCTGGTGCTGGTCGTGCTGGTGATCTTGGTTCTGGTGCTGGTCATGATGACGGTGTTGGTGATGTGAATACTGTCAGCCATCAACACCACCAGCACTACCACCACACCAACTACTGCTAGAACTTTTCGCGCAGTAGTAGGTGGCGGTGTCTTCGGCCTTGAGGCTGTTCATCTGCAGGGTGAGCGTGCTGTGCCCGTTGTCCCTGGAGATGGTGAAGCGTCCCTGCACTGCTGGCGTGTAGACTGTGATACTACCACTGCTGCTAATACGCGCGACAAACTCGAGCCCCTTCCCGAGCGCCTGTCGCATCCATCCCATGTTGTAGGTGCTGAAGGTGAAGCCGGAGGCCTTGCAGACCAGGGTCAGGGACCCCCCAGGCTTCACGAGGCCCCCTCCGGACTCATCCAACGTCTCGGCCGCCCGCAGCCCTGGGGAGGAAAGACAGAAAGAGGTGGGCTCAGCCTGGGGGGGTCCGTGACCCTGGTCTGCAAGGGCTCCGGCTTCAGCTTCAGCAGCTACAGCATGGATTGGGTGCGACAGGCACCTGGGAAGGGACTCGAAAATGTCAGAAAAATTAGCAAGGATGGTAGTGACACAAGGTACGCGGCGGCGGTGCAGGGACGCTTCACCATCTCCAGGAACGACGGGCAGAGCACGGCCACCCTCGTGATGAACAGCCTCAAGGCCGAAGACACCGCCACCTACTACTGCGCGAGAGCTGCTGGTACTGGTAGTGGTGCTGGTGAGAGCGATAGTGCTGCTGGTGCTGGTGCTGCTGGTGACATTGATTGTGTTGCCGGTCATGATGATGGTGTCGGTGATGGTCTTTGTCATGCTGATGATGGTACCAGATACGCTGGTAGTGGTTGGTGAGGTGGTAGTGCTGGTGGTGTGGATGGCTGACAACATTAATATCTCCAGCACCATCATCAACATCATGAACATTAAAATTAAAGGATTTTCCCACTTGCGGCCACCCTTGCCCCAAATAGAAGGACGCGTTGCCTCTTATGCTTACTCTTGACCTCAGTATGGGCATGCTTTTGCCCTCTCATGGCTATTTTTGCCCCAAATACAGAGGTGTTTGGCTCTATATGCCCTCTTTGCCCCAAAAATGAGCACCTGCCTCATTTTCAGGGGCACTGTGGCCCCACAATGGGGGTCCCTCGCCCTTTATGGATGTTTTTCGATGCAAATAATACACATTTCCTACTTTTTGACACCAATTTGAATGAAATTGGGGTGTTGATTATTATTCTTGCCATTTACACATCTATCATATAGAAATTTTTCCTCTTTTTTTCCATTTATTACAGAATACGAGAGTATTTTTAACACTTTGGGGCCAGCTGAGTCCAAAATGTGGGAATGTCATCCCACTTCTGGGCTACAAAACCCCCAATTTGAGAATTTTTTGCCAAGACCTTCAGCGCTGCCCACCCAAGCATAGCCAGCCAGATGTTTGTGCGGGGGCTATTTCTGGGCAGAAAACGAGTTATTTTGGTACTGCCTGAAACCTCAGCAGCTGGAGCAGCCCCGAAACACGGCCGCTTTCTGTTTCCTGTGTCCATTTTAGAGAGACTGCAATTAAATTACTCAGAATGCATATTAAATAATCCATCCAATTAAATAATTCCGTGTCACGAGTGATCAGGGATCACGATGAAATAACTCAAAGCACCCCATGAATTAGTGCTTGGTAGAGAATTAAATGAAATGACAAAGAAACACAACGAATGCTTGTCAAAGATCAAAATGAAATAATTCCACACGTCTTATTAATTAGGGCATAGCAGAAAATGCAACAAATCTCAAGTTTGTTGAGTTGTTTCTACTCAGCAAAGAAACACGATGAGTCCTGCTCAAGGATCGCCCTGAAATAATTCAGTGCGTGCAATTAATGAGTGTGTGGCAGGGAATGCAATGACATAACGAGGAAACTCGATGAGTGCTCCTGAAATGGAACAAGGAGAAAAATCTAACGAGCCCAATTAATGAGCCCATCGTAGAGAATGTAATGAAGTAACTCAGTGTAATGAAATAACTCAGGGCAAGGAAATACCCCAAGGAGGAAACGCGATGAACGCCCCTCCGGGCACCTTCAAATGCGCCCGTCCCCAGCGTCCCCACAGCACCCGGCGCCCCCTTCCCCTGCCCACCATGAGTCCTCACGCCTTCGCCCTCCTCCTCCTCCTCCTGGCCGCCGTCCCAGGTAGGGCCCGGTCCCGCGGAGGCTGCCGGCAGCCCCGGCTCCCCACGGCCGTGCGGGGGCCCGTGCCGTGCGGCTGAGCCCACCGCTCTCTGTCCTTCCTCCCCAGGGCTGCGGGCGGCCGCGACGTTGGACGAGTCCGGAGGGGGCCTCGTGAAGCCCGGGGGGTCCCTGACCCTGTTCTGCAAGGGCTCCGGCTTCACCTTCAGCAGCTTCGGCATGGGATGGATGCGACAGGCACCAGGAAAGGGGCTCGAATACGTCGCGAGTATTACCAGCAGTGGTGGTAGCACATACTACGCGCCGGCGGTGAAGGGACGCTTCACCATCTCCAGGAACAACGGGCAGAGCACGCTCACCCTGCAGATGAACAGCCTCAAGGCCGAAGACACCGCCACCTACTACTGCGCGAAAAGTGCTGATGGTTATGCTGCTGGTGGTGGTTATTGTATGGATGCTGCGTGTGTGGTGCTGATGGGCTCGTGCAGAGCACAGGGAAGGACCTTGGACATGGATTCTGGGGTCTTCACCACCATCACCACTTCAATTTGTTTTGTTTTCTGACCACCCTTCATCCATTGGCCAACCTCCATCACCCTCTGCCCCCCCCCGCCCATGCATTAGGAGGGTCTCCAGCAGGATCCTGGGCCCTCGATGGCCCAGTCCTGCAGAAGCCCAGGGCGACATCCGTCAGCCTGAGGGCTTCGTGGGTGAAAAGCCTCAGGAGCGACGACCCCAGAGCCCAGCGCCGAGTGAGAAGAGGTGCGGGTGGAGAACGTGCTGGTGGCCGGGGTGAGTTGAGTCGGGGCCTTTCCCTGGGCCATGAACAATGCCAGCAGCACCAGCAGCACCATCAGTCGCATAAGCATAACCCCAACTACCACCACTACCAGCAGCTTTCGCGCAGTAGTAGGTGGCGGTGTCTTCGGCCTTGAGGCTGTTCATCTGCAGGGTGGCCGTGCTCTGCCCGTCGTTCCTGGAGATGGTGAAGCATCCCTGCACTGCCGGCGCGTAGGCTGTGCTACTACCATCGTTGTTAATATGCGCGACGAACTCGAGCCCCTTCCCGGGCGTCTGTCGGATCCGTCCCATGCTGACGCTGCTGAAGGTGAAGCCGGAGCCCTTGCAGACCAGGGTCAGGGACCCCCCGGGACTCACACGGCCCCCTCCGGACTCGTCCAACGTCGCGGCCGCCCGCAGCCCTGGGGAGGAAGGACAGAGAGACCTCTGACGATACTAAGGCTGAGGTGCCTTACTATAAAGTAACTCAGGGCAACGAAATACCCCAAGGAGGAAACGCGATGAACGCCCCTCCAGGAGCCTTCAAATGTGCCCGTCCCCAGCGTCCCCACAGCACCCGGCTCCCCCTTCCCCTGCCCACCATGAGTCCTCACGCCTTCGCCCTCCTCCTCCTCCTCCTGGCCGCCGTCCCAGGTAGGGCCCGGTCCCGCGGAGGCTGCCGGCGGCCCCGGCTCCCCACGGCCGTGCGGGGGCCCGTGCCGTGCGGCTGAGCCCACCGCTCTCTGTCCTTCCTCCCCAGGGCTGCGGGCGGCCGCGACGTTGGACGAGTCCGGAGGGGGCCTCGTGAAGCCTGGGGGGTCCCTGACCCTGGTCTGCAAGGGCTCCGGCTTCACCTTCAGCAGCTACGAAATGCACTGGGTGCGACAGGCACCTGGGAAGGGGCTCGAGTGGGTCGCGCTCATTACCAGCACTGGTAGTTACACAAAATACGCGTCGGCGGTGGAGGGACGCTTCACCTTCTCCAGGAACGATGGGCAGAGCTGGTGGTGCTGATGGAGATGCTTCTTGTGGCCAGGAGAATTTGTGTCCGGGCCCTTTCCCTGTGCCGTGCATGAGGGCAGCAGCACCGTCATCCTCATCAACATCGCGCTCTCTATCAGCGTGAGCAGCGCCTTCATCATCATCGACCCCGTCGTCACGTAGTAGCTCAGTGGGTAGCAGTGGTGGTAGGAGGATGGTGGGAGTGGGTGACCTGGTAGGTCCTTTTCCAAACTTGGGTTTTTATGAGTCCGTGGTTCTGTGATCATTATCAACACCATCGACATCATCGACACCGTGATAATTATCAATGCCATCACCATCACCGACAACAGCATCAAAGTTACCAACACCACCAATCTTGCCGGAACCATCAATTTCACGAAAAGCATCATCGCCTACACCTCTAGCATCATCCATACCATCACCAACATCACCAGCACTATCATCAACACCATCAGCACCATCACCAACATCACCAGCAGCATCACCACCGCCAGTGGCAGCACCACCACACCAACCACTGCCAGAACTTTTCGCGCAGTAGTAGGTGGCGGTGTCTTCGGCCACCTCCTACTGGGTGAGAGATTATGGTGGTGGTCAGGCTTTTGACGGTGCTGGTGGCGGTGTTGACAGTACTGGTCATGTCAGTGTTGGTGCTCTTCATGACGATGGTCATGGTGGCGTTGGTGCTGGTGGTGGTGCTGTCGGTGGTGATGGTGCTGAGAAGAGCTGCGGGCGGAGAACCCGCTGGTGGCTGGGATGAGTTGTGTCGGGGCCTTTGCCTGGGGTGTGCACGGTGCCTGCAGCACCACCACCACCACCATCACTCTCACCAGCATAACCACAACCACCACTACCAGCTTCTTTCGTGCAGTAGTAGGTGGCGGTGTCTTCGGCCTTGAGGCTGTTCATCTGCAGGGTGGCCGTGCTCTGCCCGTTGTTCCTGGAGATGGTGAATCGTCCCTGCACCGCCGGCGCGTAGTATGTGCCACTACCACTGCCGCTAATACTCGCGACGTACTTGAGCCCCTTCCCTGGTGCCTGTCGCACCCACATCATGGTGTAGCTGCTGAAGGGGAAGCCGGAGATGTTTGGGACTATCCAGGGACTGCAGTGAGCTCTGAGGAGATGAGATGTGGTGCCGGATGGGCACACGGCAGCAGGAGTTGGCTGGGAAGGGAGATGTGGAGGTGCTGGGTGGCACCAAGCAAGGTGCTCGGGTTCTCTGAGTGCAGAGGGGGCCTCGTGAAGCCCGGGGGGTCCCTGACCCTGGTCTGCAAGGGCTCCGGCTTCACCTTCAGCAGCTACGACATGTTTTGGGTGCGACAGGCGCCCGGGAAGGGGCTTGAGTTCGTCGCGGGTATTTACAGCAGTGGTAGTGACACAGCCTACGCGCCGGCGGTGCAGGGACGCTTCACCATCTCCAGGAACAACGGGCAGAGCACGCTCACCCTGCAGATGAACAGCCTCAAGGCCGAAGACACCGCCACCTACTACTGCGCGAAACATTATAGCACTGGTTGGAGTGGTGATAGAGCTCGTGGTGTTGGTGGCTGACAATATTAACATCACCAGCACCATCATCATGACCAGCACCACAGCCAACAGCACCAGCAGCACCAGCACCAGCAGCACCACCAATACCTTCAGCATAAACCCAACTACCACTACCACCAGCTTCTTTCGCGCAGTAGTAGGTGGCGGTGTCTTCGGCCTTGAGGCTGGTCATCACGAGGGCGAGCATGCTCTGATCGTTGTTCCTGGAGATGGTGAAGCGTCCCTTCACCGCCGACGCGTACTCTGTGTAACTACCATCGCTGTAAATACTCGCGACGAACTCAAGCCCCTTCCCGGGTGCCTGTCGCATCCATCCCATGTAGTAGTCGCTGAAGGTGTATCCAGAGCCCTTGCAGACCAGGGTCAGGGACCCCCCGGGCTTCATGAGGCCCCCTCCGGACTCACCCAACATCAGCTGCTGCTTGTCCAGGAGGAACTTTGGCCCTTGTTGGCCCAGCCCTGCAGAAGCCCAGGGCGACGTCCGTCAGCCTGAGGGCTTCGTGGGTGGAAAGCCTCAGGAGCGACGACCCCAGAGCCCAGCGCCGAGTGAGAAGAGCTGCGGGTGCAGAACGTGCGGGTGGCCGGGGTGAGTTGTGTCGGGGCCTTTCCCTTGGCCATGAACAATGCCAGCAGCACCAGCAGCACCACCAATCGCATAAGCATAACTCCAAGCACCACTATCAGCAGCTTTCGCGCAGTAGTAGGTGGCGGTGTCTTCGGCCTTGTGGCTGTTCATCTGCAGGGTGGCCGTGCTCTGCCCGTCGTTCCTGGAGAGGGTGAAGCGTCCCCGCACCGCCGGCGCGTAGTATGAACTACTACCATCGTTGCTAATATATGCGACTTCCTCAAGCCCCTTCCCGGGTGCATGTCGCACCCAATACATGGCGTAGCTGCTGAAGGTGAAGCCGGACCCTTTGCATAACAGGGTCAGGGACCCCCCTGGCTTCACGAGGCCCCCTCCGGACTCGTCCAACGTCACGGCCACCCGCAGCCCTGGGGAGGAAGGACAGAGAGCGGTGCTCTGTCGATAATAAGGCTCAGGCGCCTTACTACGAAATAACTCAAGGCAAAGAAATACCCCAAGGAGGAAATGCGATGAATGTCCATCTGGGCGCCTTCAAATATGCCTCTCCCCAGCATCCCCACAGCACCCGGCGTCCCCTTCCCATACCCACCATGAGTCCTCACGCCTTCGCCCTCCTCCTCCTCCTCCTGGCCGCCGTCCCAGGTAGGGCCCGGTCCTGCGGAGGCTGCCGGCGGCCCTGGCTCCCCACGGCCGTGCGGGGGCCCGTGCCGTGCGGCTGAGCCCACCGCTCTGTGTCCTTCCTCCCCAGGGCTGCGGGCGGCCGCGACGTTGGACGAGTCCGGAGGGGGCCTTGTGAAGCCCGGGGGCTCCCTGACCCTGGTCTGCAAGGCCTCCGGCTTCACCTTCAGCGACTACTACATGATTTGGGTGCAACAGACACCCGGAAAGGGGCTCGAATACGTCGCACAAATTAACTACAATGGTAGTGACACAGTCTACGCGCCGGCGGTGAAGGGACGCTTCACCATCTCCAGGAACAACGGGCAGAGCACGCTCACCCTGCAGATGAACAGCCTCAAGGCCGAAGACACCGCCACCTACTACTGCGCGAAAAGTGCTGGTAGTGGTGGTAGTTGGGGTTATGCTTATGCGACTGATGGTGCTGCTGGTGCTGCTGGCACTGTTCATGGCCCAGGGAATGGCCCCGATACAACTCACCCCGGCCACCAGCACGTTCTCCACCCGCAGCGCTTCTCACTCGGCGCTGGGCTCTGGGGTCGTCGCTCCTGAGGCTTTTCGCCCACAAAGCCCTCAGGCTGACGGACGTCGCCCTGGGCTTCTGCAGGGCTGACCAATCGAGGGCCCAGGATCCTCCTGGACAAGCAGCAGCTGATGTTGGATGAGTCCGGAGGGAGCCTCGTGAAGCCCGGGGGGTCCCTGACCCTGGTCTGCAAGGGCTCCGGCTTCACCTTCAGCAGCTACCAAATGCACTGGGTGTGACAGGCACCCGGAAAGGGGCTCGAGTGGGTCGCTACTATTTACAGCGATGGTAGTTACACAGAGTACGCGCCGGCGGTGCAGGGACGATTCACCATCTCCAGGAACGACGGGCAGAGCACGGCCACCCTGCAGATGAACAGCCTCAAGGCCGAAGACACCGCCACCTACTACTGCGTGAAACGTGCTTACACTGGTGGTGGCACTGCTGAAGATATTGATGGTGCTGCTGGTGCTGGTGGCTAGGGTGAGTTGTGTTGGGGCCTTTCCCTGGGCCATGAACAATGCCAGCAACACCAGCAGCACCACCAATCCTAGCACCATAAGCCTAACCACTACCACCATCTTCTTTCGCGCAGTAGTAGGTGGCGGTGTCTTCGGCCTTGAGGCTGTTCATCTGCAGGGTGAGCGTGCTGTGTCCGTTGTCCCTGGAGATGGTGAAGCGTCCCTGCACTGCTGGCGAGTAATATGTGCTATAACTACCGTCGGTGATGCTCGCGACAAACTCGAGCCCCATACCAGATGCCTGTCGCACCCACTGCATGTTGTAGGTGCTGAAGTCAAAGCCGGAGCCTTTGCAGAAGAGGGCCAGGGACCCCCCGGGCTTCGCGAGGCCCCCTCCGGACTCGTCCAACGTCGCGGCTGCCCGCAGCCCTGGGGAGGAAGGACAGAGAGCGGTGGGCTCAGCCGCACGGCACGGGCCCCCGCACGGCCGTGGGGAGCCGGGGCCGCCGGCAGCCTCCGCGGGACCGGGCCCTACCTGGGACGGCGGCCAGGAGGAGGAGGAGGAGGGTGAAGGCCTGAGGACTCATGGTGGGCAGGGGAAGGGGGCGCCGGGTGCTGTGGGGACGCTGGGGACGGGCGCATTTGAAGTCGCCTGAAGGGGCATTCATCGCGTTTCCTCCTTGGGGTATTTCATTGCCCTGAGTTATTTCACTGCCCTGAGTTACTTCATTACATTCTCTACGATGGGCTCATTAATTGGGCTCGTTAGATTTTTTCCTTGCTCCATTTCAGGAGCACTCATCGTGTTTCCTCGTTATGTCATTGCATTCCCTGCCACGCACTCATTAATTGCACGCACTGAATTATTTCAGGGCGATCCTTGAGCAGGACTCATCGTGTTTCTTTGCTGAGTAGAAACAACTCAACAAACTTGAGATTTGTTGAATTTTTCTACCATGCTCTAATTAATAAGACGTGGAATTATTTCATTTTGATCTTTGACAAGCATTCGTTGTGTTTCTTCGTCATTTCATTTAATTCTCTACCATGCACTAATTCATAGGGTGCTTTGAGTTATTTCGTCGTGATCCCTGACCACTCATGACACGGAATTGTTTAATTGGATCGATTATTTAATTTGGAGTCTGAGTAATTTAATTGCAATCTCCCTAAAACGGACACAGGAAACAGAAAGCGGCCGTGTTTCGGGGCTGCTCCAGCTGCTGAGGTTTCCAGGCAGTACCAAAATAACTCGTTTTCTGCCCAGAAATAGCCCCCGCACAAACATCTGCCTGGCTATGCTTGGGTGGGCACTGCAGGGAGTGCTGAATGTCTCACTTAAAAAATCTAAAATTTGGGGGTTTCTAGCCCAGATGTGGGACGACATTCCCACATTTTGGAGTCAGCTGGCCCCAAAGTCTTAAAAATACTCTCGTATTCCGGAATAAATGGAAAAAAGAGGAAAAAATTTCTAAGTGGTAGGTGTGTAAATGGCAAGAATAATAATCAACACCCCAATTTCATTCAAAATTGGTGTCAAAAAGTAGGAAATGTGTATTATTTGCATCGAAAAACATCCATAAAGGGCAAGGGACCCCCATCGTGGGGCCACAGTGCCCCTGAAAATGAGCCAGGTGCTCATTTTTGGGGCAAAGAGGGCATACAGAGCCAAACACCTCTGTATTTGGGGCAAAAATAGCCATGAGAGGGCAAAAGCATGCCCATACTGAGGTCAAGAGTAAGCATAAGAGGCAACGCGTCCTTCTATTTGGGGCAAGGGTGGCCACGAATGGGAAAATCCTTTAACTTTTGGAGCAAAATGTTCCAATAGTGTGGGTAAAGCAGACCTCGCTGCAGTCCGGGGGTAGTCCCAAACATCTCCGGCTTCACCTTCAGCAGCTACCTCGTGGTTTGGGTGCGACAGGCGCCTGGGGAGGGGCTTGAATACGTCGCAGATATTAGCAAGGATGGTAGTGGCACATCCTACGCGCCGGCGGTGCAGGGACGCTTCACCATCTCCAGGAACAACGGGCAGAGCACGCTCAGCCTCATGATGACCAGCCTCAAGGCCGAAGACACCGCCACCTACTACTGCATGAGAGCTGCTGGTGGTTGGGGTGGTGAGAGCGCTGGTGCTGTTGACGGCTGACAGTCTTAACATCTCCAGCACCATCACCATGACCAGCACCACAACCAACACCAAGAGCAGCACCGGTACCAACAGCACCATCAATATTTTCAGCAGAACCACCACCACCGTAAGCACTTTTCGCGCAGTAGTAGGTGGCGGTGTCTTCGGCCTTGAGGCTGTTCATCTGCAGGGTGAGCGTGCTCTGCCCGTTGTTCCTGGAGATGGTGAAGCGTCCCTTCACCGCCGGCGCGTAGGCTGTGCCACCATAGCTATCAATACCCGCGACGTACTCGAGCCCCTTCCCAGGTGCCTGTCGCACCCACTGCATGGTGTAGCTGCTGAAGGTGAAGCCGGAGCCCTTGCAGACCAGGGTCAGGGACCCCCCGGGCTTCACGAGGCCCCCTCCGGACTCGTCCAACGTCGCGGCCGCCCGCAGCCCTGGGGAGGAAGGACAGAGAGCGGTGGGCTCAGCCACATGGCACGGGCCCCCGCACAGCCGTGGGGAGCCGGGGCCGCCGGCAGCCTCCGCGGGACCGGGCCCTACCTGGGACGGCGGCCAGGAGGAGGAGGAGGAGGGCGAAGGCGTGAGGACTCATGGTGGGCAGGGGAAGGGGGCGCCGGGTGCTGTGGGGACGCTGGGGACGGGCGCATTTGAAGTCACCTGGAGGGGCGTTCATCGCGTTTCCTCCTTGGGGTATTTCATTGCCCTGAGTTACTTCATAGTAAGGCGCCTGAGCCTTTTTATCGACGGAGCACCGCTCTCTGTCCTTCCTCCCCAGGGCTGCGGGCGGCCGCGACGTTGGACGAGTCCGGAGGGGGCCGTGTGAGTCCCGGGGGGTCCCTGACCCTGGTCTGCAAGGGCTCCGGGTACACCTTCAGCAGCTTCGGCATGAACTGGGTGCGACAGGCGCCCGGGAAGGCGCTTGAGTGGGTCGCGAGTATTGACAGCGGTGGTAGTACCACAATATACGCGCCGGCGGTGAAGGGACGCTTCACCATCTCCAGGAACAACGGGCAGAGCACGGCCACCGTGCAGATGAACAGCCTCAAAGCCGAAGACACCGCCACCTACTACTGCGCGAGAGCTGCTAGTGGTTATGCTGGTGGTGGTGGTTATTGTATTGATGCTGCTTCTGGTGGTGCTGATGGCCTCGTGCAGAGCACAGGGACAGACCTTGGACATGGATTCTGGGGTCTCCACCCCCATCACCACTTCATTTTGTTTTGTTTTCTGACCACCCTTCATCCATTGGCCAACCTCCATCACCCTCTGACCCCCCCCCAGCCCATCCATCAGGAGGGTCTCCAGCAGGATCCTGGGCCCTCGATGCCCCAGTCCTGCAGAAGCCCAGGGCAACATCTGTCAGCCTGAGGGCTTCGTGGGTGAAAAGCCTCAGGAGCGACGACCCCAGAGCCCAGCGCCGAGTGAGAAGAGGTGCGGGTGGAGAACGTGCTGGTGGCCGGGGTGAGTTGTGTCGGGGCCTTTCCCTGGCCCATGGACAATGAAAGAGCACCAGCAGCACCACCAATCTGATCAGCATGACCCCAGCTAGCACTGCTATCACGTTTCACGCAGTAGTAGGTGGCGGTGTCTTCGGCCTTGAGGCTGTTCATCTGCAGGGTGGCCGTGCTCTGCCCGTCGTTCCTGGAGATGGTGAAGCGTCCCTCCACCGCCGGCGTATCATGTGTGCTACCATCGCTCCAAATACTCGCGACCCACTCGAGCCCCTTCCCAGGTGCCTGTCGCACCCAATACATGTCGTGGCCGCTGAAGGTGAAGCCGGAGCCCTTGCAGACCAGGGTCAGGGATCCCCCAGGCTGAGCCCACCGCTCTCTGTCCTTCCTCCCCAGGGCTGCGGGCGGCCGCGACGTTGGACGAGTCCGGAGGGGGCCTCGTGAAGCCCGGGGGGTCCCTGTCCCTGGTCTGCAAGGGCTCCGGATACACCTTCAGCAGCTACGCCATGGATTGGGTGCAACAGGCGCCCGGGAAGGGGCTCGAATACGTGTGAGAATTAACAGCGGTGGTACTGGCACATCCTACGCGCCGGCGGTGCAGGGACGCTTCACCATCTCCAGGAACGACGGGCAGAGCACGGCCACCCTGCAGATGAACAGCCTCAAGGCCGAAGACACCGCCACCTACTACTGCGCGAAAAAAGTTGGTGGTTACGGTGATGCTTATGGTCATGCTGGTGAGATTGGTGGTTCTGCTGGTGCTGCTCTCATTCTTCATGGCCAAGGGAAAGGCCCCGACACAACTCACCCTGGCCACCAGCGGGTTCTCCAACCAAAGCTCTTCTCACTCGGCGCTGGGCTCTGGGGTCGTTGCTCCTGAGGCTTTCCACCCACGAAGCCCTCAGGCTGACGGACGTCGCCCTGGGCTTCTGCAGGGCTGGGGAATCAAGGGCCCAGGATCCTCCTGGACAAGCAGCAGCTGATGTTGGATGAGTCCGGAGGGAGCCTCGTGAAGCCCGGGAGGTCCCTGACCCTGGTCTGCAAGGGCTCTGAATACACCTTCAGCAGCGTCGGCATGGGATAGATCCGACAGGCGCCCGGAAAGGGGCTCGAGTGGGTCGCTACTATTAACAGCGCTGGTAGTAGCACATGGTACGCGTCGGCGGTGAAGGGACGCTTCACCATCTCCAGGAACAACGGGCAGAGCACGGCCACCCTGCAGATGAACAACCTCAAGGCCGAAGACACCGCCACCTACTACTGCGCGAAAAGTCCTGATGGTTATGCTGGTCCTGGTACTGCTGAGATTGCTGGTGCTACTGGTGCTGCTGGTGATGTTCATTGTGGTGCTGGTCGTGATGATGGTGTTGGTGATGTGAATACTGTCAGCCATCAACACCACCAGCACTATCACCACACCAACTACTGCTAGAACTTTTCGCGCAGTAGTAGGTGGCGGTGTCTTCGGCCTTGAGGCTGTTCATCTGCAGGGTGGCTGTGCTCTGCCCGTTGTTCCTGGAGATGGTGAAGCGTCCCTTCACCGCCGACGCGTAGTCTGTGTAGCTACCACCGCTGTGAATACTCGCAACGTATTCGAGCCCCTTCCCGGGTGCCTGTCGCATCCATCCCATGCCGAAGCTGCTGAAGGTGTATCCGGAGCCCTTGCAGACCAGGGTCAGGGACCCCCTGGGCTTCACGAGGCCCCCTCCGGACTCGTCCAACGTCGCAGCCGCCCGCAGCCCTGGGGAGGAAGGACAGAGAGCGGTGGGCTCAGCCACACGGCACGGGCCCCCGCACGGCCGTGGGGAGCCGGGGCCGCCGGCAGCCTCCGCGGGACCGGGCCCTACCTGGGACGGCGGCCAGGAGGAGGAGGAGGAGGGCGAGCGCGTGAGGACTCATGGTGGGTAGGGGAAGGGGGCGCCGGGTGCTGTGGGGACGCTGGGGACGGGCGCATTTGAAGGTGCCCGGAGGGGCGTTCATCGCGTTTCCTCCTTGGGGTATTTCATTGCCCTGAGTTATTTCATTGCACTGAGTTACTTCATTACATTCTCTACGAAGGGCTCATTAATTGGGCTCGTTAGATTTTTTCCTTGCTCCATTTCAGGAGCACTCATCGTGTTTCCTCGTTATGTCATTGCATTCCCTGCCACACACTCATTAATTGCACGCACTGAATTATTTCAGGGCGATCCTTGAGCAGGACTCATCGTGTTTCTTTGCTGAGTAGAAACCACTCAATAAACTTGAGATTTGTTGCATTTCCTACCATGCTCTAATTAATAAGACGTGTGGAATTATTTTTTTTTTGATCTTTGACAAGCATTCGTTGTGTTTCTTCGTCATTTCATTTAATTCTCTACCTTGCACTAATTCATAGGGTGCTTTGAGTTATTTCATTGTGATCCCTGATCACTTATGACACGGAATTATTTAATGGGATGGATTACTTAATATGCATGCTGAGTAATTTAATTGCAGTCTCTCTAAAATGGACACAGGAAACAGAAAGCGGCCGTGTTTCGGGGCTGCTCCAGCTGCTGAGGTTTCAGGAAGTGTGAAAATAACTTTTTTTCTGCCCAGAAATAGCCCCCGCACAAACATCTGGCTGGCTATGCTTGGGTGGGCAGCGCTGAAGGTTTCAGCAAAAATTCCTCAAATTGGGGGGTTTCTAGCCCAGAAGTGGGATGACATTCCCACATTCTGGACTCACCTGGCCCCAAAGTGTTAAAAATACTCTCGTATTCCGGAATAAATGAAAAAAAAGAGGAAAAAAATTCTAAGTGGTAGGTGTGTAAATGGCAAGAATAATAATCAACACCCCAATTTCATTCAAATTCACCTACTACTGCGCAAAAGGTTATAGCAGTGGTTGGAGTGGCGATAGAGCTCGTAGTGTTGATGGCTGACAGTATCCACATCACCAGCACCATCATCATGACCAGCACCACAGCCAACAGCACCAGCAGCACCAGCACCAGCAGCACCAGCACCAGCAGTAGCAGCACCACCACCACCATCAATCTCACCAGCATAACCACAACCACCACTACGAGCATATTTCGCGCAGTAGTAGGTGGCGGTGTCTTCGGCCTTGAGGCTGTTCATCTGCAGGGTGGCCGTGCTCTGCCCGTCGTTCCTGGAGATGGTGAAGCGTCCCTTCACCGCCGACGCGTAGTCTGTGCCACTACCAGTGCTGCCAATTTGTGCGACCCACTCGAGCCCCTTCCCAGGTGCCTGTCGCACCCAATACATGGGGTAGCTGCTGAAGGTGAAGCCGGAGCCCTTGCAGACCAGGGTCAGGGACCCCCTGGGCTTCACGAGGCCAATGTCTGCACTGCCCGCAGCCCTGTGGGTAAGGACAGAGAGTGGGGGATCAGCCTGGGGGATCCCTGACCCTGGTCTGCAAGGGCTCCGGCTATGACTTCAGCAGCTACACCATGGGATGGATGCCACAGGCACCTGGGAAGGGGCTCGAGTACGTCGCGAGTATTAGCTACAGTGGTAGTTACACAGCCTACGCGCCGGCGGTGAAGGGACGCTTCACCATCTCCAGGAACAACGGGCAGAGCACGCTCACCCTGCAGATGAACAGCCTCAAGGCCGAAGACACCGCCACCTACTACTGCGCGAAAAGTTCTAGCAGTAGTTGGTGTGGTGATAGCGCTGGTGGTGTTGATGGCTGACAGTATTCACATCACCAACACCATCATCACGACCAGCACCACAACGAACGTCACCAGCAGCACCAGCAGCACCAGCACCAGTAGCACCAGCATTCTCAGCAGGACCAGGACCAGCATAACCATCATAACTTCTCACGCAGTAGTAGGTGGCGGTGTCTTCGGCCTTGAGGCTGTTCATCTGCAGGGTGGCCGTGCTCTGCCCGTCGTTCCTGGAGATGGTGAAGCGTCCCTGCACCGCCGGCGCATAGCTTGTGCTAATACCAGTGTAGCTAATACCCACGACAAATTCGAGCCCCTTCCCTGGTGCCTGTCGCACCCACATCATGATGTAGCTGCTGAAGGGGAAGCCGGAGATGTTTGGGACTATCCAGGGACTGCAGTGAGCTCTGAGGAGATGAGATGTGGTGCCGGATGGGCACACGGCAGCAGGAGTTGGCTGGGAAGGGAGATGTGGAGGTGCTGGGTGGCACCAAGCAAGGTGCTCGGGTTCTCTGAGTGCAGAGGGGGCCTCGTGAAGCCCGGGGGATCCCTGACCCTGGTCTGCAAGGCCTCCGGATACACCTTCAGCAGCTACCACATGTATTGGGTGCGACAGGCGCCCGGGAAGGGGCTCGAATACGTCGCGGGTATTGACAGCGGTGGTAGCTGGACAGGCTACGCGTCGGCGGTGAAGGGACGCTTCACCATCTCCAGGAACAACGGGCAGAGCACGCTCACCCTGCAGATGAACAGCCTCAAGGCCGAAGACACCGCCACCTACTACTGCGTGGGAGGCTATGATGGTGGTTGGGCTCTTGATGGTGCTGGTTGTGGTGTTGAAAGCGTTGGAGATGTTGCTGGTGGTGCTCTTTATGGTGACGGTGTTGGTGCTGTTGGTGGTGTTGCTGTTCATGATGATGATCACGGTGATGTTGGTGCCGGCGATGGTGCTGTCGGTAGTGATGGGGCTGAGAAGAGCTGCGGGTGGAGAACCCGCTGGTGGCCGGGGTGAGTTGTGTCGGGGCCTTTCCCTGGGCCATGAACAATGCCAGCAGCACCAGCAGCACCATCAGTCTCACTGGCATGACCCCAACTACCACCACTACCAGCAGGTCTCGCGCAGTAGTAGGTGGCGGTGTCTTCGGCCTTGAGGCTGTTCATCTGCAGGGTGGCCGTGCTCTGCCCGTTGTTCCTGGAGAGGGTGAAGCGTCCCTGCACCGCCGGCGCGTACTCTGTGCTACTACCACTGCTGGTAATACCCGCGACGAACTCAAGCCCCTTCCCGGGCGCCTGTCGCACCCAAAACATGGCGTAGCTGCTGAAGGTGAAGCCGGAGGCCTTGCAGACCAGGGTCAGGGACCCCCCGGGCTTCACGAGGCCCCCTCCGGACTCGTCCAACGTCACGGCCGCCCGCAGCCCTGGGGGGACGTGGAGGAGCAGAGTCACCGCCCGGCCATCGCTGGGTGAACATAAAAAGGCCCAGCCGGAGCCGAATCTGGGCAGATTCAACCCATTCTGCGGTGGTCGCTGCAGGAAAGAACCGTAAAGGGCCAAAATGTTCATGTGTTTTGGTAAAATCGTGTTCAAAGCAAAAACGTCTCCGTATTTGCCTGAAAATTCAACATACGGGCCAAAATTCATGGGTATTCGTGAAGGGAATTTGGGTTCAATGTAGGCAATTTGGGTTTAATAAAGGGGATTTGGGCTCAGAGAAGGGAATTTGGGCCCAGTGGAGGGAATTTGGGATCAGTGGAGGGAATTTGGGGTCAGTGAAGGGAATTTGGGGTTGGAGAAGGGAATTTGGGGTCAGTGAAGGGAATTTGGGGTCATAGAAGGGGATTTGGGGTCAGAAGGGAGTTTGGGGTCATAGAAGGGGATTTGAGGTTGGAGAAGGGAATTTAGGCTCAGTGGAGGGAATTTGGGATCAGTGGAGGGAATTTGGGGTCAGTGGAGGGAATTTGGGGTCAGAGAAGGGAATTTGGGGTCAGTGAAGGGAATTTGGGCTCAGTGAAGGGGATTTGGGTTCAATGAAGGAAATTTGGGGTTAATTAGGGGAATTTGGGCTCAGTGAAGAGAATTTCGGCTCAGTGAAGGGGATTTGGATTCAGTGAAGGAAATTTGGGTTTAATTAGGGGAATTTGGGCTCAGTGAAGAGAATTTGGGCCCAGTGAAGAGAATTTGGGCCCAGTGAAGGGAATTTGGGATCAGTGGAGGGAATTTGGGGTCAGAGAAGGGAATTTGGGGTTGGAGAAGGGAATTTGGGGTCAGTGAAGGGAATTTGGGCTCAGAGAAGGGAATTTGGGATCAGCGAAGGGAATTTGGGGTCAGTGAAGAGAATTTGGGCCCAGTGAAGGGAATTTGGGATCAGAGAAGGGAATTTGGGATCAGAGAAGGGAATTTGGGCTCAGTAAAGGGAATTTGGGGTCATAGATGGGGATTTGGGTTTGGAGAAGGGAATTTAGGCTCAGTGAAGGGGATTTGGGCTCAGTGAAGGGAATTTGGGTTTAATTAGGGGAATTTGGGCTCAGTGAAGGGGATTTGGGTTCAATGAAGGGAATTTGGGTTTAATTAGGGGAATTTGGGCTCAGTGAAGAGAATTTGGGCTCAGTGAAGGGAATTTAGGTTTCAGTGAAGGGAATTTGGGTTTAATGAAGGGAGTTTGGGTTTAACGAAGGGAATTTGGGCTCAGTGAAGGGAATTTGGGCTCCCAGGTCAGGGAGCCCCTGGCCTGCCCGAGAAGGGACTCGAAGGTCACGGGTATTGGACGGGGTGAGGTGAAGGCAGAGGCCTACAGCAGGCCGCACCGACCGTCGTTGGTTCCCCTGGGACTTTGAGGACGCCCTCCTCCTCCCGTATCTCCGCTATGGGGCTGGAGGACCTTTACGGGCACCGCTATGGGGCTGGGGGACCCCGTGGTCACCGCTATGGGGCTGGAGGACTCCTTGGAGGACTTCTATGGGGTTGGTGGGCACCATGAGCGCTGCTATGGGGCTGAAGGCCTCCATGGAGGATCACTATGGGGTTGGTGGACACCACGGACACCGCTATGGGGCTGGAGGACCTTACGGGCACCGCTATGGGGCTGGGGGACCCCGTGGTCACCGCTATGGGGCTGGAGGACTCTACGGGCACCGCTATGGGGCTGGAGGACTCCATGGAGGACCTCTGTGGGGTTGGTGGACACCATGAGCGCTGCTATGGGGCTGAAGGCCTCCATGGAGGGTCACTATGGGGTTGGTGGACACCACGGACACCGCTATGGGGCTGGGGGACACCACGGACACCGCTATGGGGCTGGGGGACCTCATGGTCACTGCTATGGGGCTGGAGGACTCCATGGAGGACCTCTATGGGGTTGGTGGACACCATGAGCACTGTTATGGGGCTGAAGGCCTCCATGGAGGATCACTGTGGGGTTGGTGGACACCACGGACACCGCTATGGGGCTGGAGGACCTTACGGGCACCGCTATGGGGCTGGGGGACCCCGTGGTCACCGCTATGGGGCTGGAGGACTCTACGGGCACCGCTATGGGGCTGGAGGACTCCATGGAGGACCTCTATGGGGTTGGTGGACACCATGAGCACTGCTATGGGGCTGAAGGCCTCCATGGAGGATCACTGTGGGGTTGGTGGACACCACGGACACCGCTATGGGGCTGGGGGACACCACGGACACCGCTATGGGGCTGGGAGACCCTATGGGCACCGCTATGGGGCTGGAGGACTCCATGGAGGGCCTCTATGGGGTTGGTGGACACCATGAGCGCTGTTACGGGGCTGAAGGCCTCCATGGAGGATCACTGTGGGGTTGGTGGACACCACGGACACCGCTATGGGGCTGGAGGACCTTACGGGCACCGCTATGGGGCTGGAGGACCCTGTGGTCATCGCTATGGGGCTGGAGGACCCTGTGGTCATCGCTATGGGGCAGGAGGACCCTATGGGCACCGCTATGGGGCTGGAGGACCTTACGGGCACCGCTATGGGGCTGGAGGACCCCGTGGTCATCGCTATGGGGCTGGAGGACCCCGTGGTCATCGCTATGGGGCTGGAGGACTCTATGGGCCCGCCGTGGGTCCACCACAACCCTTCAAAGCTCCCCTCATTTGCATACACTCAAGCCCCGCCCCCCTCGTTTGCGTGCAGTGCGGGGCATCCTCGTTTGCATATGCAAATGAGCCCCCCCCCCCGCCCCACCTCCGGCACAGCAGGTGCGTGTCAGGGTTGACTTGGCAGCCAGAAGGATTTAATTGTAAACACGGTTAATTAAAAACATAATTAAAAATCACAATCAAATATAAATATAGTTGAATATGATTAATATATATAATTAAATATATATAGTATATAAGATATTATATATAAATATATAACTAAATATATAATTAAATATATAATTAATGATGTGGAATTATAAAAATTAATCGATGTGTTTAATTAAAAGGGTTTGATTATATCCACACTTAATTAGCAATACATGGAATTATCAACAATTAAAAACGTTAATTTATATATGTGTTAAACTATAAAAGCACTTAATTATAGTTAATTAAGTCTGCAATAATGATAAATTAATTGAAATATAGGAGCGCTTAATTATAAATGATTTTAATGAGAGGTACATTAAGTTATAAATATATAAATGAAACATAAATAATCTATATATTGGATTATGACATATTTAAATAAATTAGCTTTTATAATTAATAAATTGTTAGCTTTTAAATATTTTTAAATGATTATATTTTTATAAATTATATATATTCAATATATACTATATATATTGTATAGTATTATTATAGTATATAATATATAATATATAATTATATATGATTATTATTATTAATTATTATTTTATAATTAATTAATAATTTTATACTTAATTGATTATTATATTATTATTAATTATTGTATAATTAATTATATATAATATATAATAAATTATAAATATAATATATATTTATGAATGTAAATATATAATAAATTAATATATAATTATAAAATAATTACAAATCTAATTATTAATCAAATTTATAATAGCTTTGCCTATTAAGGAGCTTAATTAAGAATATATTCGAGTATAAATATATTTGATTAAAAATATATTTTATTACAAATATGTCTTATGATAAAAATACTGATAAATATATTTAATTTTATTTAATTACATCAGCATTTAGATTTCCATTTAATTATGATTAATTACAACTACTTTTAATTACAACTAATTTAATTAAAAAGGATTTAATTAAAATTAAAAAGGATTTAATTAAAATTAAAAAGGATTTAATTAAATCCTATTTTTAACCAAAATCCTGGAATTTAGGTGGGCAGGAAAGTATCGGAAATGATAAGCTCCGAATTTACCGGATATCGAGTAATTACCCCAAATTCCGGGGCAAGTTGGGAAAAACGTAATTAGCAGGTGCCTGGGAAAAAAAAAAATAGAAATTTAACGAAAATCGCAACTTTCGGGGGGGGAATGGATTTATTTCTAAGCACCCAGCTGGCACAAAAGTAAGAAATGTGCAAAAAAAAAAAGCATTTTTGGGTCTTTCGGCTTCGATTCTCGCTATTTTCGGGCCGGGCACCTGCGCGGTGGGGAAACCCCAAATTGGGGTGAAATGACAGAAAAATGGGGCCGCGGCGCGGGCGGGCCTCAGAAGGAGGCGACGAGCTCAAAAACTCACCTCGGGGCCCAGATTCTTCTGGGTTTGGTTAATTTTGCTTAAAAAGCGGTATTTTTATTATTTTATTTCAATTATTATTTTTTATTTGATTTTTTAATCAATTAAAATCAATTTTATTTTTTTTATTTGGGTTTATTTTTATTGTTTTATTCGAAATTAATTTTATTATTCTATTCGAATTTATTTTTATTATTTTATCTCAGAATCGCCGATGTCTTACAAAATATTTATTTTTATTTATGTATTTTATTGTTATTCCGTATGAAATACTTGCTACCTTAAAATTATTATTAGAAATTATTATTATTACTGAAGAAATGACTATTTAAAAATTGTCATTATTAGAAATACGTGTTTTTATATTGCTTTTAAGAAATACACGTTTTAATATTATTATTAGAAACACCTCTTTTGTTATTAATTTCAAGAAATACTCGCTACTTTAAAACTATTAGAAATATCGCTTATTAATTTATTATTTTTAAGAAATCATTGCCTTTATTATATTAGAAATGATCCCATTGTTATTATTAATTATTAATTATTATTGTTAATGAAATATTAGAAATAGAATGACAATATTAGAAATATTATTTCTATTTTATTAGATTTATTATTATTAGAAATATTAGAAAAATTTAATCCGTATTTTAGCAGGAATTGGTGCTATCATACTTTTAAATTTATTAATTTATTATATTATTATTATTATTATTATTATTATTATTATTATTATTATTATATTATTTTTTATTTTTTATTTTTAATTTATTAATAAAATTTATTAATTTATTAATTTTATTAATGTATTTCCTCATTAATAATTTCAGCGGAAATAAGGGATGTCTTAGAATTCTTATTTTATTGAATTCCTATTTTATGAAAAATATTTTTGAATAAAAAAATAAAATTGAATTGAAAATTGAAAATTGAAAATTGAAAATTGAAATTCAAATTGAAAATTTGAATAAAAAAATAAAATTTTATTGGAAACACGGATTTTTTAATTGTATTATTATTTTTTTTCTTATTTAATTATCTACATTTTTTCTTTATTGTTTTTTTTAAAGAAACACGAACTTTTTGCTATTATCTTGATTTTGATTAATATTATCATTATTTTATTAGAAATACATGACCACTATTATTAGAAGTAGGTGCTATTTATTATGATTTTTAGTATAAATAAATCTTATATTTATATTTATATTTATATAAATATATATATTTTATATAAATATAAATATATTTATATTTATATTATATTTATTAATATGAATATATTTATATTTACATTAATTTTTATTTTTTACCATTATACATTTAATATGTATCTATCATATATATTTTATAAATTATTTATTATATACTATGATATAATGTTTATAATTTATTCTATTTTAAATAATAATAAATAATAATATAATCCATCAAAATAATGAATTTGATTAAAAATAATAGAATTAATTATGTTATTATATATTATTTATTGCTCATTTTATTAGAAATGCTCATTTTTTTATTGCTCATTTTATTAGAAATGCACCAATTCTTAGAAATTTCATTAGTATTATATTCGACATTAATGCTATTTTTACCCCAAAAGCTGCTGTTTTCTTGATTTTGCTCGAATTATTTTATTATTAATTTCATTATAATTATTATTTTTTTATCATCCTAGCGGATGACAAAACATTATATTTGTAACAATTTTGATTATATTATCAGAAATACCTTTAAATATTTTTTATAATAAATTTCATCTTCTTGTTACATTTTACAAATACTTTTTATTAAAATTATTTTTAATATTTTAATAAATAAATGTTTTTGCTCTTATTTCACAGAAAAAGCTCTTCTTTATTATTATATTTTCATTACTTTTTATTTATATTTTTAAATAAAATTGTATTTACATTTATAAATTATTCTTTTATATATTTATTAATTATTATTATTTTTATATTTATTAATTATTATTAATAATGATTCTATTAATAATTATATTATTAATTCTATTAATAATTACGTTATTAATTCTATTAATTCGATTATTTTATATTTCTGTTATATGAGCTACCCAACATTTTACCAAATTCGGTAAAATAACTAAAATTTCATTGAAAATAACCAAAACATAAAATTCGGAGAAAAACAAGCCGGGATTTTCAGCGCTGTTTTTAACCCAAACCGCCTGTTTTTTTCCCCAAAAGGCCTCATTTGCCTGGGGCAGCTGCTTTTGGCCAAAAACACCCCGTTTTAGCCCAAAACACGGCCCCCGAGGGGGGGAGGAGAAACTCGTAAACAACAATAAAGGTTAAAAATAGGGGGAAAGAAATAAGGTTAAAAATAGGAATTTGACCATTTCGGGCTCTTTTTTCGCGCCACTGGCAAATGAAGCCCAGGGGAATTGTGGGGTGGACTGGTTCATACTGGGACATACTGGGAGAACCCAAACACCCCAAACCCTGCTGCTAGAGGCTTATTGGTTCATACTGGGACGTACTGGGACATACTGAGAGAACCCAAACACCCCATACCCTGCTGCTGTGGGCTTACTGGGGCATACTGGGACGTACTGGGATATACTGGGGGACACCAAACACCCCCTACACTGCTGCAGGAGGCTTACTGGGCCGTACTGGGCCATACTGGGAGGCATCTGTACCCCATAACCAGCTGCAGGAGGCTTACTGGGCCACACTGGGATGTACTGGGCCATACTGGGCCATACTGGGCCATACTGGGCCATACTGGGCCATACTGGGAGACCCCAAACACCCCCTACTCTGCTGCTGGAGGCTTACTGGGCCATACTGGGAAGCATCTGTACCCCATAACCCACTGCAGGAGGCTTACTGGGCCAAACTGGGATATACTGGGCCACACTGGGATATTCTGGGCCATACTGGGATATACGGGGACATACTGGGAGACCGCAAACACCCCCTACACTGCTGCAGGAGGCTTACTGGGCCACGCTGGGCTATACTGGGCCATACTGGGAGGCATCTGTACCCCATAACCAGCTGCACGAGCCTTGCTGGGGCATACTGGGATATACTGGGCCATACTGGGCTATACTGGGAGGCAGCCATACCCCATAACCAGCGGCAGGAGGCTTACTGGGGCCATACTGGGCTATACTGGGAGGCAACATTACCCTATAACCAGCCGCAGAAGCTTTACTGGGCCATACTGGGGCATACTGGGATATACTGGGCCATACTGGGCTATACTGGGAGGCAGCCATACCCCATAACCAGCGGCAGGAGGCTTACTGGGGCCATACTGGGCTATACTGGGAGGCAACATTACCCTATTAGCAGCCGCAGAAGCTTTACTGGGCCATACTGGGTCATACTGGGCCATACTGGGAGGCAACACAAGCCCAACCCGCAGCGAACGCACTCCGAGGTCTTTTGTCCACTCTGAGCCACCGTAGCGCTTGCATAGGGGGGGCATCCCGAAGCCCTTAATCTACCTAGCAACGCGCTCTGATTGGCCCCGCCGCACTCGCAGGGGGCGCGGCCTGGAGGCGTGCCGTTTCCCCTAGCAACCGCGTCCCACCCCTAGCAACCGCGTCCCTCCCCCTAGCAACGACGCGACGCCCCCTGGCAACGGCGCACCGCCCCCTAGCAACAGCGCACCGCCCCTAGCAACAACGCCGTCCTCCCCTAGCGACGGCGCCGTTCCCATAGCAACGGCGCCGTTTCCCTTAGCAACCGCCCCGGGGGCGGCCGAGTCCATTGGGGACTGCGGGGGGGGGAGGGGGGAGGAGAAGGGAAGGAAAGGGTTAAAAGGGACAAAAGCTGAGGGAAAAAGGGCAAATAAAGGAATTTTAAGGGAAAAAAAAAAAGGGGGGGGCGTGTCCCGGAGGGGCCGGGGTTGGGGACAGCGGGGTGGCCCCCCCCGGCCTTGTGGCCCCCCCCCCCCGATGCCTCGCCGCAAGCAGCGCCGGCCTCAGCCGCTCCGACACGGTGGGTGGGGGGGGGGGGCGGTGTTTTTTGGGGGGTTTTGAGAGGATTTTGGGGGGTTTTTGGGGGGTGGAGGGGTTGGGGGGGGTCCTTCGGGGTCCCCCGCGTGTTGTGGGGTCGGGAAATGGGGTTGGGGACCCCTGAGGGTGAGGGGGTGTGGGGGGGAAAAGTTGGTAAAAATGCCCCAAAAAAGTTGTGGGGTGAGGTCAGAAAGCATCGGGACCCCCCACCCCCCTCAAAAAAACTTAGGAACACCTCAAAATATGTTCAGGATCCTCCAAAACCCTCAAAAAATAACAAAATCCTGTCAGGATCTCCCCTAAAAGACCCCAAAACTCTCTCGAAATAAGAAAATCCTGTCAGGGTCCACCCCAAAACCCCCAAAAACTCCCCCAAATCCACACAGAACCCCCCCAAAAAAACTCTTAAAACCATCCAAAACTCCCCAAAATAACAAAATCCTGTCAGGATCTCCCCTAAAAGACCCCAAAACCCCCCCAAATCCACACAGGACCCCCCCAAAATAACAAAATCCTGTCAGGATCTCCCCCAAAAGACCCCAAAACTCCCCCAAATCCACACAGAACCCCCCAAAAAAAACTCTTAAAACCATCCAAAACTCCCCAAAATAACAAAATCCTGTCAGGATCTCCCCCAAAAGCCCCCAAAACTCCCCCAAATCCACAGAGAACCCCCTAAAAAAGACTTAAGACCCCCCAAAATAACAAAATCCTGTCAGGATCTCCCATAAAAGACCCCAAAACTCCCCCAAATCCACACAGAACCCCCCCAAAAAACTCTTTAAACCATCCAAAACTCCCCAAAATAACAAAATCCTGTCAGGATCTCCCCCAAAAGACCCCAAAACTCCCCCAAATCCACACAGAACCCCCCAAAAAACTCTTAAAACCATCCAAAACCCCTAAAAATAACAAAATCCTGTCAGGATCTCCCCCAAAAGCCCCCAAAACTCCCCCAAATCCACACAGAACCCCCCAAAAAAACTCTTAAAACCATCCAAAACTCCCCCAAATAACAAAATCCTGTCAGGATCTCCCCCAAAAGACCCCAAAACTCCCCCAAATCCCCCTAAAACCCCCCAAAACTCCCCAAAACCCCTAAAAATTGCCCCAAAAACTCCCCAGGACCCCCCCCCCCAAACCCCTTAAGCCCCCCCCCCCCGAACCTGCCCAAATCCCCTAAAATCCGCCCCAAAAATCCGCCCCAAATCCCCCTAAAATTCCCCCAAACCCCCCTCAGGACCCCCCCCCCCGGTCAGTGACGTCATCATGACGTCACTTTTCGGGGGGGGGGGGGTGCCATGGCCGAGCCGGGAGGTGGGTGACGGACAAGGGGCCTGCCCCTGCTCGGGGCTGGGTTTTGGGGTGAAAAATGGGGATTTTGGGGAAGTTTTGCACGGGGGGGGGTTGTTTAGTGGGAGGGGGGATTCATTTTGGGGTGAATAACGGGGATTTTGGGGGCTTTGAGGGGGGGAAATTGGCTACGGGGAGGGGGAATCGATTTTGGGGTGGATAAGGGGGATTTTGGGGCCTCTGGGGTGGGAAAATTGTTTAAGGGGAAGGGGAGTCAATTTTGGGGTGAATAAGGAGGGTTTTGGGGCTGCTGGGGAAGGGAAAAATCATTTATTTTGAAGGGGAATCGATTTTGAGGTGAAAAATGTGGATTTGGGGGGTTTGCAGAGTGATAAACTGTTGACGGGGACGGGGAATTGATTTTGGGGTGAATAAAGGGGATTTGGGGGCCTCTGGGGTGGGGGGGATCGATTTTGAGGCGAAAAATGTGGATTTTGGGGGTTCTGCAGGAGGGGAATGGTTTATTTGGAAGGGGGAAATGTTTTGGGGTGAATAGCGCTGATTTTGGGGGCTTTTAGGGGGGAAATCATTTATGGGGAAGGGGAGTTGATTTTGGGGTGAATAACGTGGATTTCGGGGGTTTTGCTGTTAGGAAATTGTTTATGGGGAGGAGATTTTGGGGTGAAAACCGGGGATTTAGGGGCTTTGGGGGGGGAAACTATTTGGAATGTGAGTTGATTTTGGGGTGAATAATGAGGATTTTGGGGCCTCTCAGAGGGGAGATCTTTATGGGGAGGGGGAGAGGATTTTGGGGTGAATAACGGGGATTTGGGGGATTCGGGGGGGGATTGTTTATGGGGGTGATTTTGGGGGTAATTCTGGCGATTTTGGGGGTAGGAAATCCTAGAAGATAATTTAGAGTTAGGGGGGAGAATTTTGGGTGCAAAACCTGCGATTTTGGGTGCGATATCGGCGATTTTGGGTGCGATATCGGCGGTTTTGGGTGCAATTTCTGGAATTTTGGGTCCAATTGCAGGAATTTGGGGTGCAATTTCAGCAATTTTGGGTGTGAAACAGCAATTTTGGGGGCGATATCAGCAATTTTAGGCCTGGATCAGCAATTTTGGGAGGAATTTCATCAGTTTTGGGTGCAATATCAGCAATTTTAGGTGTGAATCAGCAATTTTGGGCACAATATCAGCGATTTTGGGCACAATATCAGCAATTTTAAGTGTGAATCAGCAATTTGGGGAAAAATATCAGCATTTTTTTGTCACAATATCAGCAATTTTAGGTGTGAATAAGCGATTTTGGGCAAAACATCAACGATTTTGGGCAAAATATCAGCAATTTTGGCCCAACATCAGCATTTTGGGGCACAAACTTAGCAATTTTGGGCAAAATATCAGCAATTTTGGCACAATTTCAGCACTTTGGAGTGCAATATCAGAGAATTTGGGCACAATCTCAGCAATTTTGGGCACAATATCAGCAATTTTAAGTGTGAATCAGCAATTTTGGGCACAATATCATAATTTTGGCACAATATCAGCAATTTTAGGTGTGAATCAGCAATTTTGGGAAAAATATCGGCAATTTTGGCACAATATCAGCAATTTTAGGTGTGAATCAGCAATTTTTGGGAAAATCTCAGCAATTTTTGTCACAATATCAGCAATTTTAGGTGTGAAGTAGCGATTTTGGGCAAAATATCGCCAATTTGGGGCAAAATATCGACGATTTGGGGCAAAATATCGTCGATTTGGGGCAAAATATCAGCAATTTTGGCACAACCTCAGCATTTTGGGGCACAATCTCAGCAATTTTGGGCACAATATCAGCAATTTTAAGTGTGAATCAGCAATTTTGGGCACAATATCAGCGATTTTAGGCACAACACCAACAATTTTGGGCACAATATCAGCAATTTTAGGTGTGAATTAGCGATTTTGGCCAAAACATCAATGATTTTGGGCAAAATATCAGCAATTTTGACCCAACATCAGCATTTTGGGGCACAATCTCAGCAATTTTGGGCACAATATCAGCAATTTTGGCACAATTTCAGCACTTTGGAGTGCAATATCAGAGAATTTGGGCACAATCTCAGCAATTTTGGGCACAATATCAACAATTTTAGGAGTGAATCAGCAATTTTGGGGAAAATATCAGCAATTTTGGGCACAATATCAGCAATTTTGGGCACAATATCGGCAATTTTAGGTGTGAATCAGCAATTTTTGGGAAAATATCAGCAATTTTTGGCACAACCTCAGCAATTTTGGGCAAAATATCTGCAATTTTAAGTGTGAATCAGCAATTTTGGGCACAATATCATCAATTTTAGGTGTGAATCAGCAATTTTGGGGAAAACATCAGCATTTTTTGTCACAATATCAGCAATTTTAGGTGTGAAGTAGCGATTTTGGGCAAAATATCGCCGATTTTGGGCAAAATATCGCCTATTTGGGGCAAAATGTCAGCAATTTTGGCACAACCTCAGCATTTTGGGGTACAATCTCAGCAATTTTGCACAATATCAGCAATTTTAAGTGTGAATCAGCAATTTGGGGGAAAATACCAGCAATTTTGGGCACAATATCAGCAATTTTAAGTGTGAATCAGCAATTTTGTGCACAATATCAGCGATTTTGGGCACAACACCAGCAATTTTGGCACAACATCAGCAATTTTAGGTGTGAATCAGCAATTTTGGGGAAAAATATCAGCAATTTTGGCACAATATCAGCACTTTTAGGTCTGAATTAGCGATTTTGGGCAAAATATCGCTGATTTTGGGCAAAATATCGCCGATTTTGGGCAAAATATCGCCGATTTGGGGCAAAATATCGCCGATTTGGGGCAAAACATCGCCGATTTGGGGCAAAATCTCAGCAATTTTGGCACGCCCTCAGCATTTTGGGGCGCAAGCTCAGCGATTTCGCGTCTCCGGGGTGGGGAAATCCCCCTCGGGCCGCGCCTGTGCCGTGACGGGGGTGGGGGGGGCGTCTATTTTGGGGTAAAACGCCACTAATTTGGTTCCTTCTCCCCCCCGCAGCCTCCCCGGCCCCGCGCCGCCCCGCCGCCAAGGAGCCTTCCTCCACCTCCTCCTCCTCCTCGGGACCCCCCGCGGCGATGCCCCCCGAACCGGACCCCCGCCGCCGCCGCTGCCCGCCCCCGCCGCCGCCGCCGCCCCCTCCCCGCCCCCCCGCGCCCCCGAACCCCCTTTTTCCGCCCCAAACCCTCGACATCCCCCTCCTGCTGGAGGAGCTGCGGGTGCTGCGGCAGCGCCAGCTCCGCCAGATGCAGCTGACCGAGGAGATTTGCCGCCACCTCCTCCTTTTGGGGGCGCCGGGACCCCCCAAAAGCCACCCCCCCCGCAAAAAACCCCCCGCCGCCCCCTCGGCCAAAGCCTTTTTCCCCTTTTTCCCCCCCAAAACCCAACGCGCCGCCGCCCTTTGCTTCGCCGCCCCCTACCGCCTCGCGCCGGCTGCCGGCGGGCGGGCGCCCGACGCCCCGACGGGGCCGGGGGAGGCGCCCCCCGTCCCCGGGCGCCCCCCGAATTTTACGGGGGGGGATTCGGGGGTCCCCCGGCACGGGTGCGGGGTGTGCGGGAAGGGTTTCGGCAGCGAGAGCGCGCGCCAGATCCACCTGCGGTCGCACACCGGCGAGCGGCCCTACGGCTGCGGCGTCTGCGGCAACCGCTTCACCACCCGCGGCAACCTCAAGGTCCACCTGCACCGGCACCGCGAGAAGAACCCCCAGGTGGCCACCGACGGGCCCCGGGTGGCCACCGACGGGTCGCGGGCGGCCGGCGCCGGCCCGCGGCCTCCCGACGCGGCGCCGGAGGGCGGCGCCGGCACGCGGCGCGGAGGGTGCGAGGCGGCGGAGGGTGGGAGAGGGGCGGCGGTGGCCAACGGCGGGCAGCTGGTGGCCAACGGTGGGCACGTGGTGGCCAGCAGCGCCCAACTGATGGCCAACAGCGCCCAAGTGGTGGCCAACAGCGCCCAATCGATGGCCAACAGCACCCAATCGATGATCAATAGTGGTCAACCGATGGCCAACAGTGGCCCAACGATGGCCAACAGTGGCCCAACGATGACCAACAGTGGTCAACCAATGGCCAACAGTGGCCCAACGATGGCCAACAGTGGCCCGACAATGGCCAACAAGGTCCAATTGATGGCCAACGCCCAATCGATGATCAATAGTGGTCAACCGATGGCCAACAGTGGCCCAACGATGGCCAACAGTGGCCCAACGATGGCCAACAGTGGCCCGACGATGGCCAACAGTGGTCAACCGATGGCCAACAGCGGTCAACCGATGGCCAACAGTGGCCCAACGATGGCCAACAAGGTCCAATTGATGGCCAACGCCCAACCGATGGCCAACAGCGGTCAACCAATGGCCAACAGTGGCCCAACGATGGCCAACAGCGGTCAACCGATGGCCAACAGTGGCCCAACAATGGCCAACAAGGTCCAATCGATGGCCAACGCCCAACCGATGTCCTCCAACACCCAAGTGATGACCAACAGTGGCCAACCGATGGCCAACAGCGGCCCAACGATGGCCAGCAGTGGTCAACCGATGGCCAACAGTGGCCCAACGATGGCCAGCAGTGGCCCAACGATGACCAACAGTGGCCAACCGATGGCCAACAACGCCCAACTGATGGCCAACAACGTCCAATCGATGGCCAACAGTGGCCAACTGATGGCCAACGCCCAACCGATGTCCTCCAACACCCAAGCGATGACCAACAGTGGCCAACTGATGACCAACAATGGCCAACTGATGACCAACAGTTGCCCACTGATGACCAACAGTGGCCAACCGATGGGCAACAACGCCCAACCAATGGCCAACAACGCCCAACCGTTGGCCAACAACACCCAAATGCTCTCTACCAGCACCCAACCATTGGCCAACGCCCAACCGATGACCTCCACCACCCAACTGATGACCCCCAACGCCCAGATGATGCCCTCCAATGCCCAAATGGTGTCCTCCACCACCCAACCGACCTCCAACGCCCAACCGATGGCCTCCAACGCCCAACCGATGGCCTCCAATGCCCAACTGATGGCCTCCACCACCCGACTGATGCCCTTCGACACCCAACTGACGTCCTCCAACCCCCAGCTGATGGCCTCCACCACCCAACCTGCCTCCACCAACGCCCAGCCGATGTCCTCCACCCCCCAACCGACGACCTCCACCCCCCAACTGACGACCTCCACCCCCCAACCGGCCTCCGCCACCCAACCGATGACCTCCAACCCCCAACCGATGACCTCCAACGCCCATCTGATGGCCTCCACCACCCACCTGACCTCCACCAGCGTCCAACCGATGTCCTCCACCACCCAGCTGATGTCCTCCACCACCCAACCGGCCTCTACCACCCAACTGATGACCTCCAACCCCCAACTGATGTCCTCCAACCATCAATTGATGACCTCCAACCCCCAACTGACGACCTCCAAACCCCAACCGGCCTCTACCATCCAACTGACGTCCTCCAACCCCCAACTGATGACCTCCACCCCCCATCTGATGACCTCCAACCCCCAACCGACGTCCTCCACCACCCAACCGGCCTCTACCATCCAACTGATGACCTCCAACCCCCATCTGATGACCTCCAACCCCCAACCGATGACCTCCAACCCCCAACTGACGTCCTCCAACCCCCAACTGATGACCTCCACCACCCACCTGATGACCTCCACCCCCCAACCGACGTCCTCCACCACCCAACCGGCCTCTACTACCCAACCGATGACCTCCAACCCCCAACCGACGTCCTCCACCCCCCACCCGATGACCTCCACCCCCCACCCGGCCTCCGCCCACCTCCTCCTCCTCACCCGCCGCCCCGGGCCCGGCGGTGGCGGCCCCCCGGAGAACCCGGAGGCCGGCCTCCCCCCGGGCCTCCCCCCGGCCTCCCCCCGCCGCCAGTGCCCCGTTTGCCGCCGGGCTTTGGCTCGGCCCCGGCCTCCGCCCCGCCGGGGCCTCCACCACGGAGGCCGGCGGCGGTGCGAAGGCTGCGGGAGGCCGATTTTAGGGGGGGCCCACCGGGGGGGGGCCCCCCCCAAATTCTTGCCCCCTCTGCCGGGAGAGGCTGGAGGAGGCCGGCGGCCTCCGGGGCGGAGGCCGGAGGCCGAAGGGCGAGGGGAGGCTGAAGGGAGGAGGGGGGGAGGCCCGAAATGGGGCGGGGGAGGCCCAAAGTGGGGGGAGGGAGGCCCGAATTTTGGGGGGGGGGGGCAAAAATGACGAAGAGGAGGAGGAGGAGGAGGAGGAGGAGGAGGATGAAGGCTCGGAGGACGAGGGCGGAGGCTCGGAGGATGATTCGGATTCGGAGGCCGGCGGCCTCCGGCATGAGGAGGAAGAGGAGGAGGAGGAGGAGGAGGAGGAGGAGGAGGAGGAGGAAGTAAGGGGGGGACCCCGAAGCGGGGGGGACCCCAAATTGGAGGCCGGAGGAGGAGGAGGAGGAGGCCGGGAGGAAGGCCGCGAGGACGGAGGCTGCGAGGCCGCCAGGAAGCGGGTAAGGGGAAAGGGTTTTTTGGGTCCCCGAAATCACCTTTTTTGGGGGTCTCCCCCCAAAATTTGGGGGGATTATTTGCCCTATTTAACATTTTTGGGGGGGGATTTCCCCCGTCTTAGGTTTTTTGGGGTCTCCAAATGTCGTTTTTTGGGGCGATTTCCCCCCATTTGAGGTTTTTTGGGGGTTTCTTCCCCATTTAGGATTTTTGGGAGTCTCCCAACATAAATTTTTGGGGGATTTCCTCCCATCTAAAGTTTCTGGGGGTCTCCCTGTTTAAGATTTTTGGGGCAATTTCCCCCCATTTCAGTTTTTTTAGGGGGATTTCCCCTATTTAAGGTTTTCGGGGTCTCCAAATGTAAGATTTTTTGGGGCAATTTTCCCCCCATTTGAGGGTTTTTGGGGCGTTTCCTCCCCATTTAGGACTTTTTGGGGTTTCCCAACGTAAGATTTTTGGGGTATTTCCCCCCATTTAAGTTTTTTAAGGGGGATTCTCCCCATTTAAATATTTTTGGGGCCTCCAAATGTAAAATTTTGGGGCAATTTCCCCCAATTTAAGTTTTTTGGGCGGGATTCTCCCTATTTAATTTTTTTTTTAGGGAATTCTCCCCAGTTCAATTTTTTGGGGTCCCCCAATTTAAGTTCTTGGGGTCTCCCCACCGAAATTTTTGGGATCTTCCCCCTTCAACCCCCCCCCCCCCAATAACTTTTGGGGTTTTCCTCCCTTTTTCAATCATTTTCGGGCTCCCCCACTACAAATTTTTGTGCCCCCTCCCCAAACCCTTTTAGGGCCCTATTTGGGGTCCCCACCCCCAAAAATTTGGGGTGCTGACCCCCGCCTTTTCCCCCCACAGCCCCCCCAGCGATGGAACCGGGGGGGTCCCCCCAGCGGGGCCCCCCCTTTTCCCGTCTGCTTTTGGGGCCCGAAACTCCCCCGGGGACCCCCCGAAACCCCCCGGGGACCCCCCGAGACCCCCCCGGGGACCCCCGAGGGCCCCCAAGAGCCCGGGGGGGGTCCCGGAGGACCCCGAGGGGCCCCCCCAAAAGCAGGGGAAGGGGGAGGAGTAGGGGCGCCGGCAGGTAAGGCCCCGCACCCCAAAGATTTGGGGGGATTTGGGGGGAATTTGGGGTCTTGAGGGGGTTGGGGGGGGGATTTGGGGGATTACGGGTGTCTAAGAAGGGTTTTTGGGGTGTCTGGGGGGCATTTTGGGGGGGAATTGGGGGATTTGGGGTGTCCCAGATGGGATTTGGGGGGATTTTGGAGGATTTGGGGTGCCCCAGATGGGATTTTGGGGGGGAATTGAGGGATTTGGGGTGTCCTAGATTGGATTTTGGGGTGTCTGGGAGGGTTTGGGGGATTTGGGGTGCCCCAGGTGGGATTTGGGGGGAATTTGGGGGATTTGGGGTGCCCCAGATGGGATTTGGGGGGATTTTGGAGGATTTGGGGTGTCCCAGATGGGATTTTGGGGGGGAATTGGGGGATTTGGGGTGTCCTAGATGGATTTTGGGGTGTCTGGGAGGGTTTGGGGGATTTGGGGTGCCCCAGGTGGGATTTGGGGGGAATTTGGGGGATTTGGGGTGCCCCAGGTGGGGTTTTGGGGTGTCTGGGGGGATTTGGGGGGAGTTTTGGGGGGATTTGGGGTGTCCAAGAAGGGTTTTTGGGGTGTCTGGGGAGCATTTGGGGGGGAACTGGGGGATTTGGGGTGACCCAGATGGGATTTTGGGGGGGAATTGGGG
>NC_137727.1:156339-215635 GCF_964034855.1 Anser brachyrhynchus | reverse complement strand
AACCAAATTTCCTGAGCCTCCACCTCCCCTAAACCAAATTTCCTGAGCCTCCACCTCCGCAAATGGAGACTCCTGAGCCTCTACGTCCTCCAAACCCAAATTCCTGAGCTTCCACATCCCTGAAACCAAATTTCCTGAGCCTCTACGTCCTCTAAACCGAAATTCTTGAGCCTCTACGTCCCCAAACCCAACCTCCTGAGCCTCCACGTGCCTGAAACCAAATTTCCTGAGCCTCCACATCCTCCAAACCAAAATTCCTGAGCCTCCACGTGCCTGAAACCAAATTTCCTGAGCCTCTACGTCCCCCAAACCAAAATTCCTGAGCCTCTACGTCCTCCAAACCAAATTTCCTGAGCCTCCACGTGCCTGAAACCAAATCTCCTGAGCCTCCACGTCCTCCAAACCAAATTTTCTGAGCCTCTATCTCCCCCAAACCAAAATTCCTGAGCCTTCGCATGCCTGAAACCAAATTTCCTGAGCCTCCACATCCCTGAAACCAAATTTCCTGAGCCTCCACCTCCCCCAAACCAAACTTCCTGAGCCTCCACCTCCCCAGACGAACCCTTTTGGGCCTCTACCCCCCCGAAACCGCCTCCTCCCCGTCCCCAACGCCCCCCCTGAAGCCTCCCCGCCCCCCCGTCACCTGCTTCTGCTCCTCGCCGAGGCTGTCCCACATGGAGGCCACGATCTTGGAGACCTCGCCGAAGGTGGCGTTGGGGTTCTGGCCCTTGATGGCCGCCTGCGTGTCGCGGAAGAAGAGGGCGTAGGCGGAGAGCGGCTTCTGGGGCTCGTTGGGGTCCTTCTTCTTCTTCTGCTTCTTGGGGGGCTTGGGCTTGCGGCCCCCCTCGGGGGCGGCCGGAGGCGCCGGGGCGGCCTTCTGGGCCGGGAGCTGCCGGGGGAGGGGAGGGAGTGAGGAAAGGGGGGGAAAAGGGGGGGAAAGGGGGGGGAAAGGGGGGGGAAAGACAGGAGCAAAAGGAAAGAAATGAGAAAAAGGAGAAAAAGAGAAAAAAAGAAAAGAAATAAGAAAAAAACAAAAAGAAAAAAGAACAAAAAAGAACAAAAACATTAAAAAAGAAAAAAGAAAAGAGAAAAACAAGAAAAAAGAAAAGAGAAAAAATGAAATTAAGAAAAGAGAAAAAAGAAACGAAAAAAAGATATAAAAGAAAAAAGAAAAAAGAGAAAAAAAGAATAAAGAAGAAAAAACAGGAAAAAGAAAACAAAAAAAAGAAAAAAAAAAGAAAAAAAAATGAAAAAGAAAACAAGAAAAAAGAAGGAAAACAGACAAAAGAGAAAAAAGGAAAAAAAAGAAAAAAGAGAAAAAAGGAAAAAAGGAAAAAAGAGAAAAAAGAGAAAAAAGGAAAAAAGACAAAAAAGGAAAAAAGAAAAAAGGAAAAAAGGCAAAAAAGGAAAAAAAAGGAAAAAAGAGAAAGAAAAAAAAAGAAACGAGAAAAAAAGTAAAAAAAACAAAACATCAAAAAACAGGAAAAAAAGAGAATAAGAATGAAAGGGAAGTGGGATTTTGGGATCAGAAAGCAAAAAGATTTGGGGTCAGAAAGTGAAAAAAGTGGGATTTTGGGTTGGAAAGTGAAAAAAGTGGGATTTGGGGTTGGAAAGTGGAAAAAACAGTGGGATTTCGGGGAAAAAGTGGGATTTGGGGCCAGAAAGTAGAAGAAGAGTGGGATTTGGGGTAGAAAAATGGGAAAAAAACAGGATTTTGAATTGGAAAGTGGGGAAAAAATGGATTTGAGGTAGAAAAATGGAAAACAGGTAGGATTTTGAGTTGGAAAGTGGAAAAAAATTGGGGTTTTGGGTCGGAAAGGGGGATTTTGGGGTAGAGACGTGGGAAAAAAGTAGGATTTGTGGTCAGCCAGCGGAAAAAAAAAGTGGGATTAGGGATTAGAAAGTGAAAAAAGTGGGATTTGGGGTCGGAATGTGGAAAAATATGGGATTTTGGGTCGGAAAGCAGAAAAAAGTGAGATTTGGGGTCGAAAAGTGCAAAGAGTGGGATTTTGGGTCAGAAAGCGGAAAAAACGTGGGATTTCGGGTCGGAAAGTGGGGAAAAAGTTGGATTTGGGGTTGGAAAGTGGAAAAACGTGGGATTTTGGGTCAGTAGTCAGAAAAGATGTGGGATTTGGGGTCGGAAAGCGGAAAAAAGTGGGATTTGGGGTGGGAAAGCGGAAAAAAGTGGGATTTGGGGTGGGAAAGGGGAATAAAAGGAGGATTTGGGGTCAGAAAGCAGAAAAAAAGTGGGATTTGGGGTCAGAAAGCGGAAAAAAAGTGGGATTTTGGGGCCGGTAGTCAGAAAAAATGTGGGATTTTGGCCCAGGAAAAGGAATAAAAGTAGGATTTGGGGTCAGAAAGCAGAAAAAAAGTGGGATTTGGGGTCGGAAAGCGGGAAAAAAAGGGGGATTTGGGATGGGAAAGCGGAAAAAAGGAGGATTTTGGGTCGGAAAGTGGGAAAAAAAGGGGGATTTGGGGTCGGAAAGCGGAAAAAAGGAGGATTTTGGGTCGGAAAGTGGGAAAAAAGGGGGATTTGGGCTCGGAAAGCGGGAAAAAAATTGTAATTTAGGATTCTGGGGGGGGGTCGTCAGCCTCACCCTGCGGAAGTCTTCGGCCTCCTCGTCGGGCAGCGAGGGGGTGGGCGAGGGGGGTGGCGGAGAGGCGCTCGTCCGGGGAGGGGCTCCGGGGCCGGGGGGGCAGGGTGGGGGGCGCCCCCCCGAGGCTGAGCCCCAGCTGGGAGCTGAGCTCGCTCTGGTCGATGGTGGTGAGGGCGCCGGGGGCCAGGAGCCCCCCCCGGGCTCATCGGCACCTCGATGGTGACGGGGGGGGGCGGCGGCGTAGGGGGCGGCCAGGGGGGGGTCCAGTTCCTGAGGGGGTGGGGGGAGAAAAAAATTGGGGGGGGGGGGGGGGGAGAAAAAAATCGGGGGGGGGGGGGAGAAAAGGTCTCAAAACGCCGCTCCAAACGCCCCCCAAAAAATAAAGGTAATGTGGGATCCCCCCCCCTCTAAAATATAGGGGAGAAATTGCCCCCCGATCCTAATCCTCCCCCCCCAAATCCCTTTATTTTCCCCCAAATCCCATCTAACCATCCTAAATCCCCTCTAACCCCCCCCAAATTCCCTCTAACCCCCCCCAAATCCCCTCTAACCCCCCCCAAATGCCCCCATTCCCCCTCAAAATCCCCGCCAAATCCCCCTATTTCCCCCCCAAATCCCCCTGTTCCACCCCAAATTCCCCCCCCAAATCCCATTTCCCCTAAATGACCCCCAAACCCCCCTCAAAAGCCCCCCAAATCCCCCTATTTCCCCCCAATCCCCTCTAACACCCCTAAATCTCCTCAATTACCCCCAAATACCCCTATTTCCCCCCAAAAGCCCCATTTCCCCGCCAATCCCCTCTAATGCCCCTAAACCTCCCTTTTTCGCCCTAAATCCCCCCCAAATCCCTCCCTTTTCCCCCAAATCCCCCCCAAATCCCTCCCAAATTCCCCCTAACCCCCCCCAAATCCCCTCTAAACCCCCCTAAATCCCCCCTAACCCTCCCAAATCCCCCTCAATTCCCCCCCAAACCTCCCATTTTTCCCCCTAAATCCCCCCAAATCCCCAAATTCCCCCCAAATCACCGTAAATCCGCTAAGCCCCCCCCAAATTCCCCTGTAAGCCCCCCCAAATCCCCCTATAACCCCCCCAAACCTCCCATTTTTCCTCCTAAATCCCCCAAATCCCCCCCAAATCCCCAAATTCCCCCCAAATCCCCCAAATCCCGCCCAAGTCACCTCTAAGCCCCCCCAAATCCCCCTATAACCCCCCCAAACCTCCCATTTTTCCCCCCAAATCCCCCAAATTCCTCCCAAATCACCCTAAATCCCCCCAAGTCCCCCTATAACACCCCCATATCCCCCTATAACACCCCCATATCCCCCTATAACACCCCCAAACCCCCCATTTTCCCCCAAAATCCCCCCAAATCCCCAAAATTTCCCCCAAATCATCCTTAATCCCCCCCAAATCTCCCTCTAAGACCCCCAAATCCCCCCTAATCCTCCCAAATCCACCTCAATTCCCCCCCAAACCTCTCATTTTTCCCCCTAAATCCCCCCCAAATCCCCCAAATTCCCCCCAAATCACCGCAAATCCGCTAACCCCCCCCAAATTCCCCTGTAAGCCCCCCCAAATTCACCTATAACCCCCCCAAACCTCCCATTTTTCCTCCTAAATCCCCCCAAATCCCCCAAATTCCCCCCAAATCACCCTAAATCCCCCCCAAATCCCCCTAAATCCCCCCAAGTCCTCTAACCCTCCCCAATCCCCCTATAACCCCCCCAAATCCCCTCAATCCCCCCCAAAGCTCCCATTTTTCCCCCCAAATCCCCCCCAAATCACCCTAAATCCCCCCAAGTCCCCTAAACCCCTCCCAAATCCCCCTATAACCCCCCCAAATCCCCCTCAGTCCCCCCCAAACCTCCCATTTTTCCCCCTAAATCCCCCCCAAATCCCCCAAATCCCGCCCAAATCACCTCTAAGCCCCCCCAAGTCCCCCTATAACCCCCCCAAATCCCCTATAACCCCCCAAACCTCCCATTTTTCCTCCTAAATCCCCCCCAAATGCCCCAAATCCCCCCCAAATCCCCCAAATTCCCCCCAAATCACCCTAAATCCCCCCCAAATCCCCCCAAATGCCCCCGAAATCACCCCACCCCCCCCCAAATCCCCCAAATACCCCCCCCCAAAACCCCGCTCACCATGGAGAGCCCCCCCGGCAGCAGCCCCCCGCCCTGCTCCATCAGGCCGGGCCCGATCCCCACGGGCATGTCGAGGGCCTGCACCCCGTAGGGGGGGGCGAAGGCGGCCTCGGGGGGGGCGCCGGGGTCCCCCAGCTCGTCAAAGTGGGCGACGACGTCGGCCACGGCCAGCGAGGGGTCGGCGTCGAGGGCGATGGGGGGGATCTCGAACTCCTCGTCCCCCAAGCTGGGCGTGTGGAAGGTCTGCGGGGAGGAAAGGGTTAAAAAAGGACAGGGAAACGGGTAAAAATGGGGTTTTCGGGGCTTTTTTTGGGGGGTTTTCCGGCCCCGATTCGTACCTCGGCGCCCGTCAGGAAGGGGTGAGCCGCGCCGGTGATGGCCAGGTAGTTGTCGTTGCCGCCGGGGAACTGGAAGGGGTTTGGGGGGGAAAAAGGGGGGGTTTGGGGTGAAAAAGGGGGGTTTTGGGGAATCGGAGGGAAGAACACGACATGAAGAATCTCCTCTCAAGGAAGCAGGTGGGGATGACCCCATAAAACAGTGAAAAAAGACGAAAAAGAACAAAAGCGGAGAAAAATAGACCAAAATCCTGAAAGATTTCCCTAAATGTGCCCCCAAAACGGCTCCAAATACATCAAAATAACCCTAAATATCCCCAAATCGCCCCCAAATCTCTCCAAATAACCCCAAAGTCCCCCAAAACACCCCAAAACCTCCCCGCAAAACCCTCAAAACCTCCCCAAATGACCCCAACCTTCCCCCAAACTCCCCCCTAATACCCCAGGACCCCCCAAAACCTCCCCAAATCCCCCAAAACCACCCCAAAACCTCCCCCAAATACCCCAAAAACCCCCAAAACTACCCCAAAACGCCCCCAACCCCCCCAAATCCCCCCAAAACAGTCCCCAAACCTCCCCCAGATACCCCAAGACCCCCCAAAACCTCCCCAAATCCCCCAAAACCACCCCAAAACCTCCCCCAAACCCCCCCAAAATCCCCCCAAACAGCCCCAAAACTTGCCGCAAATACCCCAAAAGCTCCCCGAATCCCCCCAAATCCCCTCAAATCTCCCCAAATACCCCAAAACCTCCCCCAAACGCCCCCAACCCACCCCCAATCCCCCCAAACCTCCCCCAAATCCCCCCAAACAGCCCCAAAACCTCCCCCAAATACCCCAAAGGCTCCCCCAACCCCCCCAAGCCCCCTCAAATCCCCCAAAATTGCCCCAAAATAGCCCCCAACCCCCCAAAATACCCCCAAACAGTCCCAAAACCTGCCCCCAATACCCCAAAATCTCCCCAAATCCACTCAAATCGCCCCAAATACCCCAAAAGCTCCCCCAAACGCCCCCAACCCACCCCAAATCCCCCCAAACCTCCCCCAATCCCCCCAAACCTCCCCCAATTGCCCCCAAACAGCCCCAAAACCTCCCCCAAACCGCCCCGCCCCCCCCAAGCAGCCCCAAAATCCCCCCAAACCGCCCCAAAACCTCCCCCCTCCCCCGCCCCCTCCCCTCCCCAAGCCCCCCCGGTCTCCATAGCAACGCCCCCCCCCCCCCCTTGGAGGACCGCCCCCCCCCCCTTGGAGGACTCCCCCCCGCCACAAAGCCGCCGCTCACCTCCATGGCTCCGCCGCCCCGGCCAGGCCGCCGCCCGGAAGCGGAAGTGCGGCCTCCCCACTACCCCTCTTCCGGTTTACTTCCGGCGTGGAACCATAGAGACGCGCGGGGTCGGTCCTCCGAGCTGGAGGACTGGGGGCTCCACCTGGAAAATTGGGCGAAATTTAGGAAATTTGGGAAATTTTCCGGGTGGAGGCCCCCAAATATTTATCACTGGAGGCCTCCAAGTATTTTTTAGCGTAGGCCACCGAATATTTTGAGGCGGAGGCCTCCAAAAATCCCTGAGTGGAGGCCTCTCGATTTCTTTAAAACCCCTTCAAAACAAAATTTTAAGGAAAATTTTTAATTAAATATCGCTTTTTGTCTCCCTAGAAGACTCAAAATTTCTTATAAGTGGGCTTTAGGCACCATAAATGAGTTTAAAATTCTCCCTGCAAATAAAAATCCCTCAGAAAAGGGTTTTTAGTCGTTGAAAAATCAACATCAAATTTTCTACAAAACATAAAACACCGAAAAATTAAAATTTTAAGGAGTTTTAACTGCCGTCGTTCATTTACAAACTCCTTATGAGGCATGAAATCCCTTAAAAAATTAAATATAAAGCTTTTTCAGTCGTTATAAGTCAATTTAAATTGTTTACGCTATTTTAAATGCCAAAAATAAAATTTTAAGTGAATTTTAAACAATACAAAGGAATTTAAAATCATTTGCATAATTTAAAATTGATTATAAATTAACTTTAAAGCATTTTTAGGTATGATAAATGGTCTTAAATTTGTTTTTAAAAGGCCTAAAATGGGCTTTGAAAGCATTTTTACTCACCCAAAATGCATTTTAATCTCATTACAAGTCAGAAATTCTTAAAATTTAAAATTTAATTTCATTTTTAAAAACCAAATCTCTGAAAATGGGGTTTCAAGGTATTTAAAAATATATTTTCAAGCTATAATTTTATTTCTTAACAGCTGCTACAGGTGCGATGACAAAGCGCTTCTGGTCATCTTTTGAAATAAAGAACCTAAAAAAACAATAATTTTGAGAAATTTTGAGCTAAAAACTGGAATTTTTAGTGGAAAGTGGAAAATTCGCATTTAACAATGTCTATAGTAAAAATGTACATTTAAAAATGTTTAAAAATGCAAAATATTTACTTGTGTGTGCCTCGTTTCATCAATTCTGTGAAAAATTTTTGTTTAAATTAGATTTTATTCAATTTTTTCATGAGGATTTGATTATTTGTAAAAAAAAAAATAGACAGGTAATTTGGGGGCTAAAAACTGCATTTGGGGGATTTAAATTAATTTTACGGGGTGAAAATTCGTATTTTGGGGGGGGTTAAAACCGAACTCGTAGGATTATAAATTATTTGGGGGGGAAATATTGGTATTTTAGGGGGGATAAAATCAATTTTCGGGGATGAAAATTAATTTTGAGGGATAAAAGTGATGTTTTGGGACGTTAAAATCAGTTTGGGGGAGGTTAAAATCAAATTTTAGGGGTTAAAATCAATTTTTTTTGGAGATTAAAATCAGTTTTGGCGGTTTAAATCTGACTTTGGGGGGCTTTAAAGGTCAAATTGGGAAAATAAAATGAATTTATAATTAATTTGGGGGGGTTCAAATCGATTTTGAGAGGTTAAAGTTGATATTTTGGGGGCTAAAGTCAATTTTGGGGGGTTAAAATTAACGTTGGGAGGGCTGTAATAAATTTAAGGTGATTAAAGTTGATTTGAAGAGTTCGTAATTAATATTTGGGGGTCTTTAATCAATTTGAGGGGGTTAAAAGCGATTTTGAGGGATTAAAAGCCATTTTTGGAGAGGCAAAAACGTATTTTGGGAGGTAAAAGTGAATTTTTGCATTTAAACTGAATCTACGGGGATTTATAATTAATTTTAGGGGATTTCAAAGCGATTTGGGGGGCTTAAGAGGAATTTTGGGAGGCTAAAGTTGATATTTTTGAGGGTTAAAATGAATTTTGTGGGGCAAAAAATCAAATTTTATGGAGTAAAAATGGATTTTTCTGTAGTAATAATGAATTTTTGCGAGGTAAAAATCTAACTTTGTATGGTAAATACGATTTTTACTGTAGTAAAAAGGCTTTTTCTGCGGTAAAACTCAAATTTTGTGTGGTAAAAATGACTTTGTGTGAGGTGAAAATGAATTTTTGTGAGATAAAGAAGATTTTTGTGGCAAAAAAATCAAGTTTTGTGTGGTAAAGATCAATTTTTGTGTATTAAAAATCATTTTGGGGGCAATCAAGTCAATTTTGGGGAGTTAAAAATGATATTTTGGGGTTTAATCTGAATCTAAGGGATTTATAATTAATTTGGGGGGGCTTCGAACCAATTTGGGGGGCTTAATGTTAATTTTGGGGAGGGTAAGATTGATATTTTTGAGGATGAAATTGAATTTTGTGTGACAAAAATGATTTATTGTGCTGTAAAAATGTTTTTTGTGTGCTAAAAATGAGGATTTCTGAGGTAAAAACGAATATTTGTGGGGTAAAGATGGATATTTGTTGGGTAAAAACGAGGTTTTGTGAGATAAAATTATTTTTTATGAAGGAAAAATGAATTTACGTGAGGTAAAAATCAATTTTTGTGTGGTAATAATAATTTGGGGGGGCATTGAAATCAATTTTGGGGGGTTAAAAGTGATATTTTGGGGGTTAAAAGGAATCTTTGTGGATTTATAATCTGGGGGGGCTTCAATTTGGGGAGCTTAACATTAATTTTGGGGAGGGTAAATTGGATATTTTTGAGGATCGAATTGAGTTTTGTGTGGAAAAATAAAATTTTATGTGGTAAAAATGATATTTTGCGTTGTAAAAATCGTTTTTGTGTGGTAGAAGAGAATATGAGGTAAAGATGAATATCTGTGAGGTAAAGATGAATATCTTGTGAGGTAAAAACGAATATTTGTGAGACAAAAACTGATTTATGTGAAGTAAAAATAAATTTGTGTGAGGTAAAAATGAGGTATTGTGGGAGAAAATTAATTTTTCTTAAGTAAAAATGGATTTATGAGGTAAAAATCAATTTCTGTGCGGTAAAAATCATTTGGGGGGGCGCTCAAATCAATTTCGGGGGCGTCACAAGCGATTTCGGGGCTGTTCGAGGCGATTTTGAGGCCTGAAAATTAATTGCGATGAATTTTGGGGGGCTGAAAGCCGATTTTTAGCATTTTGGGGCGTCTCCGGGCTTCGTTTTGGGGCGTTTTTTTTTGGGGGGGGGCTGCGCCGCCTTTCCCGTCAGGCTCAAAGCCGGTGGGGGGGGGGGGGGTGAGGGGGCGTGACGTCACGACGCCGCTTTGGGGCGTTTCGTGCCGATTTGCCTCTTTTCGCCCCCCCCCCCCACCTCAGCGAGCCGCCCCCGGGGCCGCCATGGCGGGGCGGGGGTTAACCGCGGCAAGATGGCGGCGCGGGGCTGCCCGGCGCTACGCCTGAGGGCGCGCCGCGCTTCCCCCCCCGTTTTTCACCGCGGGGAAAGGCGCCGGGAGAATTTTAGAGGCGAGGGGGGGGGGTAAAAAAATGTAAAAAGCGGCAAAAAACCGCCGCGGGGTTGAAAACGGAGGGGCGAAACGATCAGGCAGCGCCGCGGGCAGCCCCGGCTCCCGAGGACCCCTCGCTTCCTCGAGGGGAGGGGGGAGCGAAGGGAGGGGGCGCGGGGGCGCAGCCGAACCTGCTGGCAAGCCCCGCCCCCTTCCCCTTCCCTTTCCCCGCCTCCCATTGGCTGCGCGGGGGAGGGGGGCGGGGCTTAGGGGCTGCGCGGGGGGGCGTGGCCAGCGGCCGCCGCGTTGCGTTGCGCCGCGCGGGCGCCGCCGCCGTCGTCGTCTCGCGCCGCGGCCGGAGGGGCGGGGGCGCCGCCGCGCGCGCCGGGTGAGGCCGGACCCCTCCCCCCCCTCCCTCCCCCCCCCCCCCCCCCCTTTTCCCGCCTCAGGTAAGGCCACGCCCCCTTTTAGCGCCCCCTCACGCGCTGCCCCCCCCCGCGATCCCCTCGGGGTGGGGGGGGGGGGGGGGGAGGTAAATTTTTCTTTTTTAATCCGTTTTAACCTTTTCCGGGCGTTTTTGACCCAGGGTTCTGTCAGGGGTAAGGGGGAGGGGGGGGCGGGGAAGGGGTTGGGGGGGGGTTGGGGGGGGATGGGCCGTACTGGGATCCCAGTTAGCCCTTACTGGGAGGCCTCAGGGCCCCATTTCCCTCTTACTGGGGCTCCCAGTTAGCCCAGTTTCCTCTTACTGGGGTTCCCAGTTACCCCAGTTTCCTCTTATTGAGGCTCCCAGTTGCCCTATTACTGGGGCTCCCAGTTACCGTGGTACTGGGCCTCCCAGTAACCCCATTTGCCTCTTACTGGGGCTCCCAGTTAGCCCAGTTCCCATATTACTGGGTCTCCCAGTTACTGTGGTACTGGGCCTTCAAGTAACCCCATTTGCCTCTTACTGGGGTTCTCAGTTAGCCCAGTTTCCTCTTACTGGGAGGCCTAAGGATCCCCTTTGCATGTTACTGGGGCTCCCAGTTCCCCCATTTGCTTCTTACTGGGGTTCCCAGTTAGCCCAGTTTCCTCTTACCGAGGCTCCCAGTTGCCCTGTTACTGGGTCTCCCAGTTACCATGGTACTGGGCCTCCCAGTAACCCCATTTGCCTCTTACTGGGGCTCCCAGTTAGCCCAGTTCCCATATTACTGGGTCTCCCAGTTACCGTGTTATTGGGGCTCCCAGTAATCCCATTTGCCTCTTACTGGGGCTCCCAGTTCCCCCGTTCTCCTCTAACTGGGGCTCCCAGTCCCCTCTTACGGGGACTCCCAGTTCCCCAGTTCCCATATTACTGGGTCTCTCAGTTACCCGTGGTACTGGGCCTCCCAGTAACCCCATTTGCCTCTTACTGGGGTTCCCAGTTAGCCCAGTTTCCTCTTACCTGGGAGGCCTAAGGATCCCCTTTGCATGTTACTGGGGCTCCCAGTTCCCCCATTTGCTTCTTACTGGGATTCCCAGTTCCCCCAGTTTCCTCTTACTGAGGCTCCCAGTTGCCCTGTTACTGGGGCTCCCAGTTACCCCGTTTGTCTGTTACTGGGGCTCCCAGTTAGCCCAGTTTCCTCTTACTGGGATTCCCAGTTACCCCAGTTTCCTCTTACGGAGGCTCCCAGTTGCCCTGTTACTGGGTCTCCTAGTTACCATAGTACCGGACCTCCCAGTAAGCCCATTTGGCTCTTACTGGGGTTCCCAGTTCCCCCCTTCTCCTCTAACTGGGATTCCCAGTTAGCCCAGTCCCCTCTTATTGGGACTCCCAGTTCCCCAGTTCCCATATTACTGGGTCTCCCAGTAATCCCATTTGCCTCTTACTGGGCTCCCAGTTAGCCCAGTTTCCTCTTACTGGGAGGCCTAAGGATCCCCTTTGCATGTTACTGGGGCTCCCAGTTCCCCCATTTGCTTCTTACTGGGATTCCCAGTTCCCCCAGTTTGCTCTTACTGAGGCTCCCAGTTGCCCTGTTACTGGGGCTCCCAGTTACCCTTTTGTCTGTTACTGGGGCTCCCAGTTAGCCAGTTTCCTCTTACTGGGATTCCTAGTTTACCCCAGTTTCCTCTTACCGAGGCTCCCAGTTGCCCTGTTACTGGGTCTCCCAGTTACAGTGGTACTGGGCCTCCCAGTAAGCCCATTTGCCTCTTAGTGGGGCTCCCAGTTCCCCAGTTCCCATATTACTGGTCTCTCAGTTACTGTGGTACTGGGTCTCCCAGTAACCCCATTTGCCTCTTAGTGGGGCTCCCAGTTCCCCCAGTTCCCATATTATTGGGTCTCCCAGTTACCGTGTTACTGGGCCTCCCAATAACACCATTTGCCTCTTACTGGGGTTCCCAGTTAGCCCAGTTTCCTCTTACGGAGGCTCCAGTTGCCCTGTTACTGGGTCTCCCAGTTACCGTGGTACTGGCCTCCCAGTAACCCCATTTGCCTCTTACTGGGGCTCCCAGTTAGCCCAGTTCCCATATTACTGGGTCTCCCAGTTACCTGTTATTGGGGCTCAGTAATCCCATTTGCCTCTTACTGGGCTCCCAGTTCCCCCATTCTCCTCTAACTGGGATTCTCAGTCTCCTCTTACTGGGACTCCCAGTTCCCCCAGTTCCCATATTACTGGGTCTCCCAGTTACTGTGGTACTGGGCCTCCCAGTAACCCCATTTGCCTCTTACTGGGGTTCCCAGTTAGCCCAGTTTCCTCTTACTGGGAGGCCTAAGGATCCCCTTTGCATGTTACTGGGCTCCCAGTTCCCCCATTTGCTTCTTACTGGGATTCCCAGTTCCCCCAGTTTCCTCTTACTGAGGCTCCCAGTTGCCCTGTTACTGGGGCTCCCAGTTACCCCGTTTGTCTGTTACTGGGCTCCCAGTTAGCCCAGTTTCCTCTTACTGGGATTCCCAGTTACCCCAGTTTCCTTTTACAGAGGCTCCCAGTTGCCCTGTTACTGGGTCTCCCAGTTACCGTGGTACAGGGCCTCCCAGTAACCCCATTTGCCTCTTACTGGGCTCCCAGTTAGCCCAGTTCCCATATTACTGGGTCTCCCAGTTACCGTGTTATTGGGGCTCCCAGTAATCCCATTTGCCTCTTACTGGGGCTCCCAGTTCCCCCATTCTCCTCTAACTGGGGCTCCCAGTCCCCTCTTACGGGGACTCCCAGTTCCCCCAGTTCCCATATTACTGGGTCTCCCAGTTACTGTGGTACTGGGCCTTCCAGTAACCCCATTTGCCTCTTACTGGGGTTCCCAGTTAGCCCAGTTTCCTCTTACTGGGAGGCCTAAGGATCCCCTTTGCATGTTACTGGGGCTCCCAGTTCCCCATTTGCCTCTTATTGGGATTCCCAGTTACCCCATTTTCCTCTTACTGAGGCTCCCAGTTGCCCTGTTACTGGGGCTCCCAGTTACCATGGTACTGGGCCTCCCAGTAACCCCATTTGCCTCTTACTGGGGCTCCCAGTTAGCCCAGTTCCCATATTACTGGGTCTCCCAGTTACCGTGTTATTGGGCTCACCGTAATCCCATTTGCCTCTTACTGGGGCTCCCAGTTCCCCCATTCTCCTCTAACTGGGGCTCCCAGTCCCCCTCTTACGGGACTCCCAGTTCCCCCAGTTCCCATATTACTGGGTCTCTCAGTTACCTGTGGTACTGGGCCTTCCAGTAACCCCATTTGCCTCTTACTGGGGTTCCCAGTTAGCCCAGTTTCCTCTTACTGGGAGGCCTAAGGATCCCCTTTGCATGTTACTGGGGCTCCCAGTTCCCCATTTGCCTTTTACTGGGGTTCCCAGTTACCCCACTTTGCTCTTACTGAGGCTCCCAGTTGCCCTGTTACTGGGTCTCCCAGTTACCGTGGTACTGGGGCCTCCCAGTAACCCCATTTGCCTCTTACTGGGGCTCCCAGTTCCCCCATTTTCCTCTAACTGGGATTCCCAGTTAGCCCAGTCCCCTCTTACTGGGATTCCCAGTTCCCCGAGTTCCATATTACTGGGTCTCCCAGTTACCATGTTACTGGGTCTCCCAGTAATCCCATTTGCCTCTTACTGGGGCTCCCAGTTAGCCCAGTTTCCTCTTACTGGGAGGCCTAAGGATCCCCTTTGCATGTTACTGGGGCTCCCAGTTCCCCCATTTGCCTCTTATTGGGATTCCCAGTTACCCCAGTTTCCTCTTATGGAGGCTCCCAGTTGCCCTGTTACTGGGGCTCCCAGTTACCCATTTGTCTCTTACTGGGGCTCCCAGTAACCCCAGTTTCCTCTTACTGGGATTCCCAGTTACCCCAGTTTCCTCTTACTGAGGCTCCCAGTTGCCCTGTTACTGGGTCTCCCAGTTACAGTGGTACTGGGCCTCCCAGTAAGCCCATTTGGCTCTTACTGGGCTCCCCGTTCCCCCATTGCCCTCATAGTGGGGCTCCCAGTTCCCCCATTCCTCTCCTACTGGATCTCCCAGTTCCCTCTTACTAGGACTCCCAGTTACCCTGTTACTGGGGCTCCCAGTAATCCCATTTGCCTCTTACTGGAGGCCTAAGGACCCCATTTGCATGTTATTGGGTCCCAGTTCTCCCATTTGCCTCTTAATGGGATTCCCAGTTCCCCCAGTTCCCCTATTACTGGGTCTCCCAGTTGCCATTTTACTGAGATTCCCAGTTATCCCATTCCCCTCTTACTGGTGCTCCCAGTTCCCCCAGCTCCCTCTTACTGGGACTTTCGGTTACCCTGTTACTGGGATTCCCAGTTACCATGGTACTGGGCCTCCCAGTTACCCCATTTTCCCCTTACTGGGAGACCATAGGACCCCGTTACCATATTACTGGGGCTCCCAGTTCTCCAGTTCCCTCTTACTGGGACTCCCAGTAACCCCTTTTCCCTCTTACTGGGCTCCCAGTTGCCTTGTTACTGGGATTCCCAGTTACCGTGTAACTGGGGCTCCCAGTAACCCTATTTGCCTCTTACTGGAGCTCCCAGTAACCCCATTTGCCTCTTACTGGGAGGCCCAGGGACCCCATTTCCATGTTACTGGGGCTCCCAGTTCCCCCATTTGCCTCATACTGGGGCTCCCAGTTCCCCCAGTTCCCTCTTAGTGGGGCTCCCAGTTCCCCCAGTCCCCTCTTACTGGGAGGCCTAAGGACCCCAGTTCCCTCTTACTTGGGTCTCCCAGTTCCCCCAGTCCCATGTTACTGGGGCTCCCAGTTCCCCCAGTCTACTCTTACTGGGGCTCCTAGTAACCCCATTTGCCTCTTACTGGGATTCCCAGTTTCCCCAGTTCCCATATTACTGGGTCTCCAGTTACCGTGTTACTGCGCCTCGCAGTATCCCATTTGCCTCTTACTGGACTCCCAGTGACCCCATTCCCATGTTACTGGGATTGCCAGTTCTCCCAGTCCCCTCTTAGTGGGTCTCCCAGTTACCGTGTTACTGGGGCTCCCAGTTCCCCCAGTTCCCTCTTACTGGGTCTCCCAGTTGCCCTGTTACTGGGTCTCCCAGTTCCCCCAGTCCCATGTTACTGTGGGCTCCCAGTTCCCCCAGTCCCCTCTTACTGGGGCTCCCAGTTACTCCGTTACTGGGATTCCAGTTATTGTGGTACTGGGGCTCCCAGTAACCACATTTGCCTCTTACTGGGGCTCCCAGTTGCCCCAGTCCCATGTTACAGGGCCTCCCAGTTCCTCCGGTTCCCTCTTACTGGACTCCCAGTTCCCCCAGTTCCCATATTACTGGGCCTCCCAGTTGCCCTGTTACTGGGTCTCCCAGTTCCTCCAGTTCCTTCTTACTGGGAGGCCCAGGGACCCCGTTCCCATGTTACTGGGGCTCCCAGTTCCCCCAGTCTTCTCTTACTGGGGCTCCCAGTTACCCTGTTACTGGGATTCCCTGTTACCACGTTACTGGGGCTCCCAGTAACCCCATTTGCCTCTTACTGGGATTCCCAGTTTTCCCAGTTCCCATATTACTTGGTCTCCCAGTCCCCTCTTACTGGGGCTCCCAGTTCCCCCAGTTCCCATATTACTGGGCCTCCCAGTAATCCCATTTGCCTCTTACTCGGACTCCCAGTTACCTCATTCCCATGTTACTGGGATTCCCAGTTCTCCCAGTCCCCTCTTACTGGGCCTCCCAGTTATCCTGTTACTGGGCTCCCAGTAACCCCTTTTACCTCTTACTGGGACTCCCAGTTGCCCTATTACTGGATTCCCAGTTACCACGTTAACTGGGCCTCCCAGTTAGCCCAGTCTCCTCTTACTGGGGCTCCCAGTTCCCATATTACTGGGTCTCCCAGTTACCGTGTTACTGGCCTTCCAGTAACCCCATTTGCCTTTTACTGGGGCTCCCAGTTACCCTATTACTGGGATTCCAGTTACCCTGTTACTGGGTCTCCCAGTTCCCCCAGTCCCCTCTTACTGGGATTCCCCAGTTCCCCCAGTTCCCATATTACTGGGTCTCCAGTTCCCCCAGTCCCCTCTTACTGGGGCTCCCAGTTCCCCCAGTTCCCATATTACTGGGTCTCCCAGTTCCCCCAGTTCCCTCTTACTGGGACTCCCAGTTGCCCCATTACTGGGGTTCCCAGTTCCCCCAGTCCCCTCTTACTGGGGCTCCCAGTTCCCCCGTTTACTGGAGCTCCCAGTTCCCCCAGTTCCCTTTTACTGGGGCTCCCAGTTCCCCCAGTCCCCCCTTACCGGCCTCCCAGTCCCGCCCCCTCCCCCCCGCCCCTCCCAGTGCTCCCAGTATGGCCCAGTCCCTCCCAGTCCCCCCAGGGCTCAGGTTTTGGGGGGGGAGGGGGCAAATCCTATAGGGTCTGGGGGTTCCCCTATAGGGGTTTGGGCGGGTCCCCTATAGGATTGGCGGGGGGGCCTATAGGATTGGGGGGCTCCCCTATAGGATTTAGGGTCCCCTATAGGATTCTGGGGGGGTTCCCCTGTAGGGTTTGGGGTCCCCTATAGATTGGGGGGGCGACCCTATAGCTTTTGGGGGGGCCCCTATAGGATTTGGGGGGGGGGGGCCTATAGGATTTGGGCTCACCTATAGGATTGGGGGGCTCCCCTATAGGATTTGGGCGTTAGCCTATAGGATTTGGGGGGGCAACCCTATAGGATTTGGGCTCACCTATAGGATTGGGGGGGCTCCCCTATAGGATTTGGGGGGTCCCCTATAGGATTTAGGATCACCTATAGGATTTGGGGGGGCTTTCCTATAGGGTTTGGGGTCCCTATGGGTTTTTGGGGGGCCCCTATAGGATTTGGGCATTACCCTATAGGTTTGGGGGGTCCCCTATAGGATTTGGGGGGGCGACCCTATAGGATTTGGGGTCCTCTATAGGGTTTGGGGGGCTTCCTTATAGGGTTTGGGGTCACCTGTAGGATTTGGGGGGTCTCCTATAGGATGTAGGGTCACCTGTAGGATTTGGGGGGGGCTTCCCTATAGGGTTTGGGGTCACCTATAGGGTTTGGGGGGTCTCGTATAGGATTTGGGGTCCCCTACATGATTCTGGAGGGTTCCCCTATAGGATTTGGGGGGGCTACCCTATAGGATTTGGGCATTACCCTAGAGGGTTTGGGGTCCCCTATAGGATTTGGGGGGGTCCTGTATAGGATTTAGGGTCCCCTATAGGATTGGGGGGGGGTACCCTATAGGGTTTGGGGTTCCCTATAGGACTGGGGGGGCGACCCTATAGGATTTGGGGTCCCCTATAGGATTTGGGGGGTCCCCTATAGGATTTAGGGTCACCTATAGGATTGGGGGGGCTCCCCTATAGGATTTGGGGTCCCCTATAGGTTTGGGGGGGCTCCCCTATAGGATTTGGGTGTTATCCTATAGGATTTGGGGTTTCCTATAGGATTGCGGGGGTCTCGTATAGGATTTGGGGTCCCCTATATGATTCTGGAGGGTTCCCCATAGGATTTGGGGGGGCTACCCTATAGGATTTGGGCGTTACCTTAGAGGGTTTGGGGTCCCCTATAGGATTTGGGGGGTCTGTATAGGATTTAGGGTCCCCTATAGGATTGGTGGGGCGACCCTATAGGATTTGGGGTCCCCTATAGGATTTAGGGCCATCTATAGGATTTGGGGGGGCTTCCCTAAGGGTTTGGGGTCCCCTATAGATTGGGGGGTCCCCTATAGGATTTGGTATTCTCCTATGAGATTTTAAGGGTTACTCTATAGGATTTGGGGTCCCTATAGTTTTTTTGGGGGGGGTTCCATATAGGATTTCGGGTCCCCTATAGATTGGGGGGGCTACCCTATAGGTTTTGGGTGTTACCCTATAGGATTTGGGGTCCCTATAGGGTTTGGGGGCTCCCATATAGGATTTAGGATCATCTATAGGTTTTGTGGGAGTTCCCCTATAGGATTTGGGGCCCCTATAGATTTTGAGGGGGGTCCCTATAGGATTTGGGGGTTACCCCATAGAATTTGGGGTCCCTATAGGTTTGGGGAGGGTCCCTATAGTTTTTTTTGGGGGGGGGGTCTTTATAGGTTTTGAGGGGTCCCTATAGGATTGGGGGGGGTTACCCTATAGGATTTGCGGTCCTATAGGTATTTTGGGAGGTCCCTATAGGTTTTGGGGCAGTTCCCCTATAGGATTTGGGGTCCCCTATAGGTTTTGGGAGGGTTCCTATAGGATTCGGGGGGTCACGTACAGGATTTTTGGTCCCTATAGGTTTGGGGGGGGGTCTTATAGGATTCTGGGGGGTTCCCCTATAGGATTTGGGTTTCTCTATAGGATTGGGGGGTTCCCTATAGGATTTGGGGTCCTTATATTTTTTTTTTGGCGAGTCCCTATAGGTTTTTGGGGGGGTGCTCGTAGGTTTGGGGGTTCCCCTATAGGATTTGGGGTCTCATATAGATTTTGAGGGGGGTCCCTATAGGATTTGGGGGGTTACCCTATAGGATTTGGGGGTCCCTATAGGTTGGGGGGGGTCCCTATAGGGTTTGGGGCGGTTACCCTATAGGCTTTGGGGGTCCCTATAGGTTTGGGGGGGGTTCCTATAGTTTTTTGGAGGGCTCTTAATAGTTTTTTGGGATTCACCTATAGGATTTGGAGGGTTACCCTATAGGATTTGGGGTCCCTGTAGGTTTGGGGCATGTTCCCCTATAGGGTTTGGGGTTTCCCTATAAGATTTTAGGGCTTACCCTATAGGATTTGGGGTCCATATGGGTTTTTGGGGGTCCCTATAGGTTTTTTGGGAGATTCCCCTATAGGGTTTGGGGTCCCCTATAGGATTTGGAGGGGTTCCCCTATAGGATTTGGGGTCCACATAGGTATTTCGGGGGGTCCTTACAGGTTTGGGGGGTTAACCTATAGGGATTTGGGGTCTGGTAGGATTTGGTGTCCCTATAGAATTTGTGGGGGGTCCCCATAGGTTTTTTGGGGGGGGTCCCTATAGGTTTTGGGGGGTTCCTTATAGATCTTGGGGTGGTCTTTGTACGTTTTTTTTTGGGGTCTTTATAGAATTTGGGGCGTCCTTTATAGGATTTGGGGTGTCCCTTATAGGATTTGGGGTCCCTATAGGTTTTGGGGGGGGATCCTTATAGGATTGGGGGGTCCCTATAGATTTCAGGGGGGGGTTATAGGATTTGGGGGGGGGGGGGTCCTGTATAGGGTTGGGGGCATCCCTTATAGGATTTGGGGTCCCTATAGATTTTGGGGGGGGGGTCACTATAGATTTTTTGGGGGGTTCCTATAGATTTGGGGGGGGTCCTATAGATTTGGGGTGGGGTTTATAGGATTTGGGGCATCCTTTATAGGGTTTGGGGTGTCCCTTATAGGATTGGGGTCCCTATAGGTTTTGGGGGGGTCCCTATAGATTTCGGGGGGGGGGTTATAGGATTTGGGGCGTCCTTTATAGGATTTGGGGCATCCCTTATAGGATTTGGGGTCCCTATAGGTTTTGGGGGGATCCTTATAGGATTGGGGGGCTCCCTATAGATTTTGGGGGTTTCCTGTAGATTTTTGGTGGGGTCCCTATAGATTTTGGTGGGGCTTTTATAGGATTTGGGGCATCCTTTATAGGGTTTGGGGTGTCCCTTATAGGATTTGGGGTCCCTATAGGTTTTGGGGGGGGTCCTTATAGGATTGGGGAGTCCCCTATAGATTTCAGGGGGGGTTATAGGATTTGGGGGGGGGGGGTCCTTTATAGGGTTTGGGGCGTCCCTTATATGATTTGGGGTCCCTATAGATTTTGGGGGCTTACTATAGATTTTGGGGGGGTTCCTATAGATTTTGGGGGGGGGGTCCCTATAGATTTGGGGGGGGGTTATAGGATTTGGGGCGTCCTTTATAGGATTTGGGGTGTTCCTTATAGGATTTGGGGTCCCTATAGGTTTTGGGGGGGTCCTTATGGGATTGGGGGGTCCCTATAGATTTTGGGGGGGTTTCCTATAGATTTTGGGGGGGGTCCCTATAGATTTTGGGGTGTCCCTTATAGGATTTGGGGTGTGCCTTATAGGATTTCGGGTGTTCCTTATAGGATTTGAGGTCCCTATAGGTTTTGGGGGTCCCTATAGATTTGGGGGGGGGGTCCCTATAGATTTCAGGGGGGTTTTTTAGGATTTGGGGCGTCCTTTATAGGGTTTGGGGTCCCTATAGGTTTTTGGGGGTCCCTATAGATTTTTAGGCGGGGTTCCTATAGATTTTTGGGGGTTCCTATAGATTTGGGGGGGGGTATAGGATTTTGGGTGTCCCTTATTAGGATTTTGGGTGTCCCTTATAGGATTTGGGGTCCCTATAGGTTTTGGGGGGGTCCCTATAGATTTTTGGGGGGTTCCTATAGATTTTGGGGGGGGTCCCTATAGATTTCGGGGGGGGGTTATAGGATTTGGGGGCGTCTTTTATAGGATTTTGGGTGTCCCTTATAGGATTTGGGGTCCCTATAGGTTTTGGGGGGATCCTTATAGGATTGGGGGGTCCCTATAGATTTGGGGGGGGTTCCTATGGATTTTTGGTGGGGGTCCCTATAGATTTTGGGGGGGGCCTTTATAGGATTTGGGGCATCCTTTATAGGGTTTGGGTGTCCCTTATAGGATTTGGGGTCCCTATAGGTTTTGGGGGGGTCCTTATAGGATTGGGGGGTCCCTATAGATTTTGGGGGGGGTCCCTATAGATTTTGGGGGGGGTCCCTATAGATTTTGGGGTGTCCCTTATAGGATTTGGGGTGTGCCTTATAGGATTTCGGGTGTCCCTTATAGGATTTGAGGTCCCTATAGGTTTTGGGGGGTCCCTATAGATTTGGGGGGGGGTCCCTATAGATTTCAGGGTTTTTTTTAGGATTTGGGGCGTCCTTTATAGGATTTGGGGCGTCCCTTATAGGATTCGGTGTCCCTCACCCCTCAGGGCGCCCCCGCGATGCCGGGGGGCGGCCCTATAGGATCGGGGGGGGGGTCCCCTATATATTTTAGGGGGGGCTCACCCCGCCCCCCCCCTATATTTAAATCCGGGGGGGGGGGGACCCCAAAAATTTATAGGGCCGCCCTCCTCACCCCCTTTCTTTTTCCCCTACGGGCCCTATAGGATCGGGGGGGGGGGTCCCCCCTATATATTTTAGGGGGGGCTCACCCCGCCCCCCCCTATATTTAAATCCGGGGGGGTGGACACCCGAAAAATTTATAGGGCCGCCCTCCTCACCCCGTTTCTTTTTCCCCTACAGGCCCGGACCCCAAAAGCCGCCGTCCGTCCGTCGCCCCCCCCGAAATCTCCTCGTGCTTGGGGGGGGGGGGGGGGGGGGGGAGGATCCGAGACCCTATAGAAAAAAAAGGGGGGGGCGTGGGGGGCCCCCCCCAAAAAAAAAAAGGGGGGGGGTGGGGGGGACACCCCGAAGATGGCCGACCCCATCATGGACCTCTTCGACGACCCCAATCTTTTCGGGCTCGACCCCCTGGGCGACGACGCCCGCGACCCTATAGAGGAGGCTTTGGGGTTGGGCCCCCCCCCGGCCCCCCAAAACGACCCCGCGCCCCCCCCCGCCGCCCCCGCAGCCCCCCCAAAACGAAGCCCCCACCCCCCGCCCCACAACCCCCCCCCCCCCGCAACCCCAAAACCCCGAGGTGCTGAGCCCAGGGCAACCCCTTTATGGGGGGTGTCGGCCGCCCCCCGCCCCAAAAATCGTCATCCTAAAAGCGCCCCCCCCCCCCCCCAAAATTCCCCTATAAGCCCCGGGGGGGTCAACGGGGGCAAAATCACCTTGGCCAAAGTCCTCCCCGCCCCCCCCGTAAGGCCCGGGGGGGCCGGCGGCCCTATAGGGGCGGTAACGGGGCCGGGGGGGGTTATAGGGTCGGGGGGGGGCGGTTATAGGGTCCGGGGGGGGCGGGGGGGGCCGCCCCCCCGTCAAGCAGTTGGTGCTGCAGCCCCTAAAAGCCGGGGGGGGCGGGGGGGGCGCCCCTAAAACCGGGCCGTCACGCTCACCTCGGCGCCGGGGCAGGTGAGGGGGGGGTTACGGGGTTTTTTTTGGGGTTTTGGGGGGGTTGGGGGGGATTTGGGGTTTTGGGGGGGGGATTTGAGGGGGTTTCGGGGGGGATTTGGGGGGGATTTGGGGTTTTGGGGGGGTTTGGGGGGGATTTGGGGTTTTGGGGGGGGTTTTGGGGTTTGGGGGGTTATGGGGTTGGGGGATTTGGGGGATTTGGGTGGGGGCTTTGGGTTGGGGTTTTGGGGTCTTTGGGGGATTTGGGGTCTGGGGGTTTTGGGGTCTTTGGGGTCTTGGGGTTGGGGGTCTTCAGATTTGGGTCTTCGGGTTGGGGTCTTCGGTTTAGGGTCATTGGGGTTTTGGGGGTCTTTGGGTTGGGGTCTTCGGGGTCATTGGGGGATTTGGGGCCTTGGGGTTTTGGGGTCTTTGGGGTCTTGGGGTTGGGGGTCTTCGGATTTGGGTCTTCGGGTTGGGGTCTTCGGTTTAGGGTCATTGGGGTTTTGGGGGTCTTTGGGTTGGGGTCTTCGGGGTCATTGGGGGATTTGGGGCCTTGGGGTTTTGGGGTCTTTGGGGTCTTGGGGTTGGGGGTCTTCAGATTTGGGTCTTCGGGTTGGGGTCTTCGGTTTAGGGTCATTGGGGTTTTGGGGGTCTTTGGGTTGGGGTCTTCGGGGTCATTGGGGGATTTGGGGCCTTGGGGTTTTGGGGGTCTTTGGGGTCTTGGGGTTGGGGGTCTTCAGATTTGGGTCTTCGGGTTGGGGTCTTCGGTTTAGGGTCATTGGGGTTTTGGGGGTCTTTGGGTTGGGGTCTTCGGGGTCATTGGGGGATTTGGGGCCTTGGGGTTTTGGGGTCTTTGGGGTCTTGGGGTTGGGGGTCTTCGGATTTGGGTCTTCGGGTTGGGGTCTTCGGTTTAGGGTCATTGGGGTTTTGGGGGTCTTTGGGTTGGGGTCTTCGGGGTCATTGGGGGATTTGGGGCCTTGGGGTTTTGGGGTCTTTGGGGTCTTGGGGTTGGGGGTCTTCAGATTTGGGTCTTTGGGTTGGGGTCTTCGGTTTAGGGTCATTGGGGTTTTGGGGGTCTTTGGGTTGGGGTCTTCGGGGTCATTGGGGGATTTGGGGCCTTGGGGTTTTGGGGTCTTTGGGGTCTTGGGGTTGGGGGTCTTCAGATTTGGGTCTTCGGGTTGGGGTCTTCGGTTTAGGGTCATTGGGGTTTTGGGGGTCTTTGGGTTGGGGTCTTCGGGGTCATTGGGGGATTTGGGGCCTTGGGGTTTTGGGGTCTTTGGGGTCTTGGGGTTGGGGGTCTTCAGATTTGGGTCTTCGGGTTGGGGTCTTCGGTTTAGGGTCATTGGGGTTTTTGGGGGTCTTTGGCTTGGGGTCTTCGGGGTCTTCGGCTTGGGGTCTTTGGGGTTTCGTCGTTGGGGTTTTTGGGGTCACTGGGTTTGGGGTCGTTGGGTCGGGGTCTTCGGGTTGGGGTCTTTGGGGTTGTTGGGGTCATTGGGGTCGGGGTTTTTGGGTTGGGGTCTTCGGGGTCTTCAGGGTTGGGTTTTGGGGTCTACGGGGTTGGGTTTTGGGGTCTCCGGGCTCGTTTTTTTGGGGGTCTTCAGAGTTGGGTTTTGGGGTCTTTGGGTTTGGGTTTTGGGGTCTCCGGAGTTGTTTTTTTTGGGGTCTTTGGGGGTTTGGCTGTTTTGGGGTCTCCATTTTGGGTGTTTTTGGGTTCTCTGGGCTTGTTTTTTTTGGGTTCTCTGGGGCTGGTTTTGGGGTCTTCAGGGTTGGGTTTTGGGGTCTCCGGGGTTGTTTTTTGGGGGGTTTTGGGGTTTGGATGTTTTGGGGTGTCCGCATTTGGGTGTTTTTGGGTTCTCCGGGGTCGTTTTTTTGGGGGTCTTTGGGTTTGGGTTTTGGGGTCTTCAGGATTAGGTTTTGGGGTCTCCGCGGTTGTTTTTTTTGGGGTCTCCAGGATTATTTCTTTTGGGGTCTTCCGGGTTGGGTTTTGGGGTCTCTGTGGTTGTTTTTTTTGGGGTCTCTGGGGTTTGGCTGTTTTGGGGTCTCTGCATTTGGGTGTTTTTGGGTTCTCCGGGCTCATTTTTTTGGGGTTCTCTGGGGCTGGGCGTTTTGGGGTCTTTCGGGTTGGGTTTTGGGGTCTCCGGGGTTGTTTTTTTGGGGTCTTTGGGGTTTGGCTGTTTTGGGGTCTCCGCATTTGGGTGTTTATGGGTTCTCCAGGCTCGTTTTTTTTGGGTTCTTTGGGTTTTGGGGTCTCCGGGGTTGGGTTTTGGGGTCTCCGGGGTTGTTTTTTTTTGGGGTCTTTGGGGTTTGGATGTTTTGGGGTGTCCGCATTTGGGTGTTTTTGGGTTCTCCGGGCTCGTTTTTTTGGGGGGTCTCCAGGGTTGGGTTTTGGGGTCTTCCGGGTTGGGTTTTGGGTCTCTGGGGTTGTTTTTTTGGGGGTCTTTGGGGTTTGGATGTTTTGGGGTGTCCGCATATGGGTGTTTTTGGGTTCTCCGGGCTCGTTTTTTTTTGGGTTCTTTGGGTTTGGGTTTTGGGGTCTCTGGGCTTGTTTTTTTTGGGGTCTCCAGGATTATTTCTTTTGGGGTCTTCCGGGTTGGGTTTTGGGGTCTCTGCGGTTGTTTTTTTGGGGGTCTCTGGGGTTTGGCTGTTTTGGGGTCTCTGCATTTGGGTGTTTTTGGGTTCTCCGGGCTCGTTTTTTTTGGGTGTTCTGGGGCTGGGCGTTTTGGAGTCTTTCGGGTTGGGTTTTGGGGTCTCCGGGGTTGTTTTTTTGGGGTCTTTGGGGTTTGGCTGTTTTGGGGTCTCCACATTTGGGTGTTTTTGGCTTCTCTGGGCTCGTTTTTTTTGGGTTCTCCGGGCTCGTTTTTTTTTGGGGTTCTTTGGGTTTTGGGGTCTCCGGGGTTGGGTTTTGGGGTCTCCGGGGTTGTTTTTTTTGGGGTCTTTGGGGTTTGGATGTTTTGGGGTGTCCGCATTTGGGTGTTTTCGGGTTCTCCGGGCTCGTTTTTTTTCGGGCTCTCTGGCGTATTTCTCCCCCCGTAACCCCCCCCCCTCGCGCCCCCAAAAATCTTGCAGGGCGAATCGAAACGCATCACCCTGGTCCTCCAACAACCCCCCGCGGCTGGGGGCGGCTCGGCGGCGCCCCCCCAGGGCCAACGCCACCTGGTCCTCGGTAGCCTCCCCGGCAAGATCGTCCTGCAGGGCAACCAGCTGGCCGCCCTGGGCCAGTCCAAGGGGGGCACCGGGGCAACCGGCCAAGGTGGTCACCATCCAGCTGCAGGTCCAGCAGCCCCCCGCGCCCGGACCCCCGGGCAAGGCGGGGGGGGGTGCCGCGACCCCCCCCAAAATCCAGCTCCTCCAGCAGCCCCCCAACGCCGGCGGCGGGGCGGCCCCGGTGGCGGTGGTGCCGCAGGTGGTGGGGGGCGCGGGGCAGCGCCTGACGGTGCCCGCTCAAGGTGGTGCTGCAGCCGCAGGTGGGTTTGGGGCGGGGGGGGTTTTGGGGGGGTTTTGGGGGGAAACGAGGGGGTTTGGGGGGGCAGGGGGGGGAGGGGAGGGGGTTGGGGCGGGGGGAGGGGGTTTCGGGGGGTTTTGGGGCGGGAGGAGGGGGTTTCGGGGGGGTTTGGGGTGGGAAGAGGGGGTTTGGGGGGTTTTGGGGTGGGAGAAGGGGGGTTGGGGGGTTTTGGGGCAGGGGGAGGGGGGTTGGGGGGGTTTTGGGGCGGGAGGAGGGGTTTCGGGGGTTTGGGGTGAGGAAAAGTTTTGGGGTGGGAGGAGGGGGTTTTGGGGGGGTTTTGGGGTGGGAGGAGGGGTTTTGGGGTGATTTTGGTGAAGAAGAGCGGTGTTGGGTGGGATGGGCATTGTTGGGTGGTTTTGGGGTGGGGTGGGACATCGTTGGGTTGTTTTGGGGTGAAATAAGGGGTTTTGGGGTGGGAGGAGGGGGTTTGGGGTGGGATGAGCATCGTAGGGTGGTTTTGGGTGGGAGGAGGGCTTGGGGTTGTTTTGGGGTGGAGATGAGCACTTTTGGGTTGGTTTTGGGTGGGATAAACGCAGTTGGGTTGGTTTTGGGTGGAGATGGGCACATTTGGGTTGGTTTTTGGGTAGAAATGAGCACATTTGGGTTGGTTTTGGATGGAGATGAGCATCGTTGGGTTGGTTTTGGGTAGAAATGAGCACATTTGGGTTGTTTTGGGGTAGAAATGAGCACATTTGGGTTGTTTTTGGGTACAAATGAGCGCATTTGGGTTGGTTTTGGGCAGAAATGAGCGCATTTGGGCTGGTTCTGGGGATGGAGATGAGCGGAATTAAGTTGGTTTTGGGTGAAGAAGAGCACATTTGGGTTGGTTTTGGGTAGGATAAATGCCGTTGGGTTGATTTTGGGGTGGAGAAGAGCACATTTGGGTTGTTTTTGGGTAGAGATGAGCACATTTGGGTTGGTTTTGGGTAGAAATGAGCACATTTGGGTTGTTTTTGGGTAGAGATGAGCACATTTGGGTTGTTTTTGGGTAGAGATGAGCACATTTGGGCTGGTTTTGGGTAGAAATGAGCGCATTTGGGTTAGTTTTGGGTAGAAATGAGCGCATTTGGGTTGGTTTTGAGTAGGATAAATGCTGATGGGTTGTTTTTGAGTGGAGATGAGCACAGTTAAGTTGGTTTTGGGTAGAGAAGAGTACATTTGGGTTGTTTTTGGGTAGAAATGAGCATATTTGCATTGGTTTTGTGTGGGATAAATGCCATTGGGTTGGTTTTGGGGTGGAGAAGAGCGCATTTGGGTTGTCCTCCACGGAGAACCTATCACACCGGAGAGGCCCCTCCATTTTGGGATTGTCTCCCCCCCCCCCCCCTCGCAGGCGGGCTCGTCGCAGGGCGGCTCGGCGGGCTTGTCGGTGGTCAAAGTCCTCAGCAGCACCGAGGTGGCCGCCCTGGCCGGCCCCCCCGGCTCGCGGGGCGCCTCGGAGGAGAGCCGCAAGCTGGAGCACCAGAAGAAGCAGGAGAAAGCCAACCGCATCGTGGCCGAGGCCATCGCCCGCGCCCGCGCCCGGGGCGAGCAGAACATCCCCCGGGTCCTCAACGAGGACGAGCTGCCCAGCGTCCGGCCCGAGGAGGAGGGCGAGCGCAAGCGGCGGCGGAAAGGGGCCGGCGAGCGTGGCGGTCCCAAGGAGGAGCGGCCCCGCAAGGGCAAGGGGCAGGGGGGCTCCGGCAAGAGCAAGGGGCGCAGCAAACCCAGGTGAGGACGGGGTGGGCCTTTGTAGCCAAACGGTGGCCACCGTTGACCTTTGTGACCATCGTTGGTCTTTGTGGTGGCCATCGTTGAGCCTTTGTCGCCATCGTTGGTATTTGTGGTGGCCATCATTGAGCCTTTGTGGCCAACGTGGGTCTTCATGGTGGCCATCGTTGAGCCTTTGTGGCCATCGTTGGTCTTCATGGTGGCCATCGTTGAGCCTTTGTGGCCATCGTTGGTCTTCATGGTGGCCATCGTTGACCTTTGTGGCCATCGTTGGTCTTCGTGGTGGTCATCGTTGAGCCTTTGTGGCCAACATGGGTCTTCGTGGTGGCCATCGTTGAGCCTTTGTGGCCAGTGTGGGTCTTTGTGGTGGCCATTGTTGACCTTTGTGGCCAGCATGGGTCTTCGTGGTGGCCATCATTGAGCCTTTGTGGCCAGCATGGGTCTTCGTGGTGGCCATCGTTGAGCCTTTGTGGCCATCGTTGGTCTTCGTGGTGGCCATCGTTGACCTTTGTAGCCAACGTTGGTCATCGTTGAGGCTATCGTTGAGTCTTTGTGGCCAACGTGGGTCTTCGTGGTGGCCATTGTTGACCTTTGTGGCCAAAGTTGACCATCGTTGAGGCCATCGATGAGCCTTTGTGGCCAACATTGGTCTTTGTAGTGGCCATCGTTGAGCCTTGTGGCCATCGTTGACCGTTGTGGCCATCGTTGGTCTCCGTGGTGGCCATCGTTGGCCATCGTTGACGCCATCATTGAGCCTTGTGGCCATCGTTGGTCTTCGTGGTGGCCTTCGTTGAGCCTTTGTGGCCATCGTTGGTCTTTGTGGTGGCCATCGTTGACATTTGTAGCCAACGTTGGTCATCATTGAGACCATTGTTGAGCCTTGTGGCCATCGTTGGTCTTTGTGGTGGCCATCGTTGAGCCTTTGTGGCCATCGTTGGTCTTCGTGGTGGCCATCGTTGACCTTCATGGCCAACATTGACCCTTCTCATGTCCATTATTGACCCTTGAGGCCAACATTGGTATTCGTGGTGGCCATCATTGACCCTTGTGGCCATCGTTGACCTTCGTCATGTCCATTGTTGACCTTTTTGGCCAACGTTGGCCTTCATCATGTCCATCGTTGACCCTCATGGCCAACATTGACTATCATCATGTCCATCGTTGACCTTCATGGCCAACTTTGGTCTTCATCATGTCCATCATTGACCTTTTTGCCCAACGTTGACCTTTGTCATGTCCATCGTTGACTCTAATGGCCACCGTTGGCGTTCATCATGTCCATCGTTGACCCTCATGGCCAACATTGACCATCATCATGTCCATCGTTGACCTTCATGGCCAACTTTGGTCTTCATCATGTCCGCCATTGACCTTTTTGGCCAACGTTGACCTTTGTCATGTCCATCGTTGACCTTCATGGCCAACTTTGGTCTTCATCATGTCCATCGTTGACCCTCATGGCCAACGTTGACCTTCATCGTTGACTCCAACGTTGGTTCTGTTGCACCCACCGTCGGCGTTTTTGGCCCCTAAACCAAATTTTGGCCTCGTTGACCCCAAATTTTGGCCTCGTTGACCCCAAATTTTGGCTTCGTTGACCCCAACCTTTGGGCCTCGTTGTCCCCAACCCTCGTCCCACCACCCCTCGCCCCCGTTGCCCCCAACCCTTGGTTCTCATCGTCAACCTCCCCGCGTTTTGCCCCGACCTCCTCCCCGTTGCCCCAATTCCTGGCCTTTTTGCCCCAAATCCCCGCCCGTGGGGCCAACCCCGCGGGCGAGCCGCCTGTCCCCTGTCCTCCTAACCCCCCGCCCCATGTCCCCCAGCACCATCACGCCGGTGGTGGGCAAGAAGCGGAAGCGCAACGCCTCCTCCGACAACTCCGACGCCGAGGTGATGCCGGCGCAGTCGCCGCGGGAGGAAGAGGAGACCAGCGTGCAGGTACGGAGATGAAGGCCACTGGGGGCCGGGGGGGGGTCTCCACGGGGGCGCGGCCCCCCCTCACCGCCTCCTTCCTTCCCTGCAGAAGCGGCGCTCCAACCGGCAGGTGAAGCGCAAGAAGTACACCGAGGACTTGGACATCAAGATCACCGACGACGAGGAGGACGAGGAGCTGGACGTGACGGGGCCCGTGCGGCCCGAGCAGCCCCCGGCCCCGCAGCCCCCAGCCCCGGAACCGGAGCCCGAGGGCGAGACGTTGCCCTCCATGCAGTTTTTTGTGGTGCGGGGAGGGGTCTTCTCTTTTTAAACCCCCCCCCTCCCGGGTTTTGGGGGGTGGTGGTGGGGGTCTTCGCGTCCCGTTTTTAGCTCCGCCTTCGCCGCGGGCTTCATCGTTTCGTCTCCGTTTGCTCCTCCTCCTCCTCCAGGAGAACCCCAGCGAGGAGGACGCGGCCATCGTGGACAAGGTCCTCTCCATGCGGGTGGTCAAGAAGGAGGTGAGGGACCCCCCGGGTGGGGGGGGACCCCAAAAGAGGGGGGGGGGGGGACGGCGTTTGGCCAACGTTGACGCCCCCGCCTTGCTCCCTGCAGCTCCCGTCGGGGCAGTTTACGGAATCCGAAGAGTTTTTCGTCAAATATAAGAATTAGTAAGTGGGCGGCCAAGGCGGAGGCTTGGGGTGGGGTTCGCCATCTTCTCAGACCCTTTTTTGGGTCTTTTTATGGGGTTTTAGTTTTCTTGTAGAGTTCTACAGCGTTGGTGGGGGGAGAAACCCAACCGGGGGGCGCGTAGATGAGCCCAACGTGCAACGGGACGACCCGTTGACGTCTTGGGGTGCTTCTAGGACGCGACGACCCCCTTTAATAAGAGGCCGGGGGTTGAAATCGCGGTTTTTTGGCCCAAAATAGCTTCGCTGGAGGGTTGCCGGGGGATTTTTTTTTTGGTGGGTGCCGTGGGGGTGTCGACGCCGCGGATGTTTGGGGGTCCGGGTGATTTACTCGCGATTTACTCGGCGGTTTACCATCGCGCGGTAGCTCCTACTTGCACTGCGAGTGGGCCACCATCGACCAGCTGGAGAAGGACAAGAGGATCCACCAGAAGCTGAAGCGCTTCAAGACGAAGATGACGCAGATGCGGCACTTCTTCCACGAGGTGCCTGGTTTTGGGGCCGGGGGGGGCGCTTTTGGGGGCTCGGGGATCAGTTTTTTGGGGGATTCTCACCCTTAAAGACATTTTTGGGGGGATTTTTTGTATCTCACCACCTCTTTTTTCTAAAATAATAAGGGATCGGGAACAGAGAGAACATTCTGGGGGTTTGGGGATGAGTTGTTGGGGGATTCTCACCCCTCAAGATGTTTTTTGGGGGATTTTTTGTGTCTCACCACCTCTTTTTTTTAAAAATAATAAGGGATTGGGAACAGAGGGGACATTTTGGGGGCTCGGGGATGAGTTTTTTGGGGGATTCTCAGCTTTCAAGAGTTTTTTGGGGGGATTCTTTGCGTCTCACCACCTCTTTTTTTCTAAAATAATAAAGGATCGGGAACAGAGGGGATGTTTTGGGGGCTCGGGGATGAGTTTTTTGGGGGATTCTCACCCCTCAAGAGGTTTTTTTGGGGATTCTTTGCGTCTCACCACATCTTTTTTCTAAAATAATAAGGGATTGGGAACAGAGGGGACATTTTGGGGGTTCGGGGATGAGTTTTTGGGGGATTCTCAGCTTTCAAGAGTTTTTTGGGGGGATTCTTTGTATCTCACCGCCTTATTTTTTTACAAAATCGTAAAAAAATAAAGGACGAGGAACCTTTCAACCCCGATTACGTGGAGGTGGACCGCATCCTGGACGAGTCGCACAGCGTCGACAAGGACAACGGGGAGGTGAGCGGGGAAGGAGGAACGGGGACGCGGCGGGCCCCCGACCCCGTAAACGACGTCCCCTGACGGCCCCGTCCTTTTGGGGTTCCTCCTCCTCCAGCCCGTGGTCTACTACCTGGTGAAGTGGTGCTCCCTGCCCTACGAGGACAGCACCTGGGAGCTGAAGGAAGACGTGGACGAGGGGAAAATCGGCGAGTTCAAGCGCATCCAGGCCCGGCACCCCGAGCTCAAGCGCCTGGTGAGAGCGGCCGCGTCTTCTCCTCGCCTCCCCACCGTGGCGGCAGCTCCGTCGTCCCCTAATCTTTTAATTTTTCCCCCCCAAAAAACAAGCCCCGCCCCCAAGCCGGCTCCTGGAAGAAGCTGGAGCTGTCCCACGAGTACAAGAACCACAACCAGCTGCGGGAGTATCAGCTGGAGGGGGTCAACTGGTTGCTCTTCAACTGGTACAACAGGCGAGTTAACGGGGCGGGGAGGGGGAAACGGGGTCGGGGCCCGTCCCCGTAGGGTTTCGGGCCGCCAACGGGCCACCAACCCGGCGTCCCCGGTGCCACCCCGCAGGCAGAACTGCATCCTGGCCGACGAGATGGGGTTGGGCAAGACGATCCAGTCCATCGCCTTCCTGCAGGAGGTCTACAACGTGGGCATCCGCGGCCCCTTCCTGGTCATCGCGCCCCTCTCCACCATCACCAACTGGGAGCGGGAGTTCAACACCTGGACGGAGATGAACAGCATCGTCTACCACGGCAGCCTGGCCTCGCGGCAGATGATCCAGCAGTACGAGATGTACTGCAAGGACTCGCGGGTACGGGCGGCTTCGGGGTCTTCCGGAAGCTCCCGTGGTGGAAGGGAGGGCGAGGGTAGCTCTTAGGTCCTCCGAAAACTCCTGGAGGACCTCCCGAGGGAGGCTTTTAGGTCCTCCGGAAGCTCCTGTGGTGGAGGGAGGGCGAGGGTGACTCTTAGGTTCTCCAAAAACTCCTGGAGAACCTCCCAAAGGTGGTTTTTAGGTCTCCAGAAGCTCCTGGAGAACCTCCTGAAGGTGGAAGGAGGATGAGGGTGGCTTTGAGGTCCTCCTAAAGCTCTCGGAGAAGCTCCCGAGGGTGGTTTTTAGGTCCTCCAGAAGCTCCTGGAGAACCTCCTGGTGATAGAAGGAGGGCGAGGATGGCTTTGAGGTCCCTCAAAAGCACCCGGAGAACTTCCTCATGGTAGAAGGAGGGCGAGGGTGGCTTTAGGTCTTCCAGAAGCCCCCGTGGAACCTCTTGAAGATGGTAGGAGGTCAAGGGTGGCTTTGAGGTCCTCCTGAAGCTCCCAGAGAAGCTCCCGAGGGTGGTTTTTAGGTCCTCCAGAAGCTCCTGGAGAACCTCCTGAAGGTGGAAGGAGGATGAGGGTGGCTTTGAGGTCCTCCTAAAGCTCTCGGAGAAGCTCCCAAGGGTGGTTTTTAGGTCTCCAGAAGCTCCTGGAGAACCTCCTGAAGGTGGAAGGAGGATGAGGGTGGCGTTGAGGTCCTCCTAAAGCTCTCGGAGAAGCTCCCGAGGGTGGTTTTTAGGTCTCCAGAAGCTCCTGGAGAACCTCCTGAAGGTGGAAGGAGGATGAGGGTGGCTTTGAGGTCCTCCTAAAGCTCTCGGAGAAGCTCCCGAGGGTGGTTTTTAGGTCCTCCAGAAGCTCCTGGAGAACCTCCTGGTGATAGAAGGAGGGCGAGGATGGCTTTGAGGTCCCTCAAAAGCCCCCGGAGAACTTCCTCATGGTAGAAGGAGGGCGAGGGTGGCTTTAGGTCTTCCAGAAGCCCCCGTGGAACCTCTTGAAGATGGTAGGAGGTCAAGGGTGGCTTTGAGGTCCTCCAGAAGCCCCCGTAGAACCTCCTGAGGGCGGAGGGAGGCCGAGGGTGGCTTTGAGGTCCTCCAAAAGCCCCCATAGAACCTCCTGAGGTGGCCTTTAGGTCCTCCAGAAGCTCCTGGAGACCTTCCTAAGGGTAGAAGGAGGGCGAGGGTGGCTTTGAGGTCCTCCCAAAGCCCCCGTAGAACCTCCTGAGGGCGGAGGGAGGCTGAGGGTGGCCTTGAGGTCCTCCAAAAGCCCCCGTAAAACCTGCTGAGGTGGCCTTTAGGTCCTTCAGAAGCTCCTGGAGATCTTCCTAAGGGTAGAAGGAGGGCGAGGGTGGCTTTGAGGTCCTCCAAGAAGCCCCATTAGGACCTCCCGAGGATGAGGAGCCGCGGCTGGAGCCTTCCTCTTCCTCCCCCCCCCCCCCCCAGGGCCGCCTAATCCCCGGGGCCTACAAGTTCGACGCGCTGATCACCACCTTCGAGATGATCCTGTCCGACTGCCCCGAGCTGCGGGAGATCGAGTGGCGCTGCGTCATCATCGACGAGGCGCACCGCCTCAAGAACCGCAACTGCAAGCTCCTCGACAGCCTCAAGCACATGGACCTGGTGAGGGCCTGGAGAAGGCTTCCTTGCGGGGGGGGACGAGGAGACCTCCTCACCCCTCCTTGGGTCAGGTTTGGGTTCCCTGGAGGGTGTTGGAGGGGCTCTTAGTGGTGTCCGGAGGTGTTCGGGTCGGTGCCGTGCGGCGGGAGGTGGTTTTGGAGGTCTTTATGGGGTCTTGGTTGGGTTTGGAGGTGTTTGGGTTCATCTCGTGGTCCTTGGGTGATGGTCCTGAAGGTGTTTGTGGGGTCTTGGTTGGGTTTGGAGGTGTTTGGGCTCATCTCACATTCCTTGGAGATGGTTCTGAAGGTGTTTTTGGGGTTTTTGGTTGAGTTTGGAGGTGTTTGGGTTGACCTTGTGTTCCTTGGGGATGGTCCTGAAGGTGTTTTGGGGGTTTTTGGTGGGGTTTGGAGATGTTTGGGTTCATCCTGTGTCCATTGGGGATGGTCCTGAAGGTCCTTATGGGGTCTTGGTTGGGTTTGGAGATGTTTGGGTTGATCTCGTGGTCCTTGGGGGATGGTCCTGAAGGTCCTTATGGGATCTTGGTTGGGTTTGGAGGTGTTTGGGTTCATCTCATGTCCCCTGGGGATGGTCCTGAAGGTGTTTTTGGGGTTTTTGGTTGAGTTTGGAGCTGTTTGGGTTGATCCCATGTCCCTTGGGGATGGTCCTGAAGGTCCTTATGGGGTCTTGGTTGGGTTTGGAAATGTTTGGGTTCATCTTGTGGTCCTTGGGGAATGGTCCTGAAGGTCCTTATGGGGTTTTGGTTGGGTTTGGAGATGTTTGGGTTGATCTCGTGGTCCTTGGGGATGGTCCTGAAGGAGTTTGTGGGGTTTTTGGTTGGGTTTGGAGACGTTTGGGCTCCGTCCACGTGTCCCGGCCGAGGACAGCCACACGGGGCCACCCCAGGACCTGGAGGGCCTCATCCTGCTCCCCCCCCTAACGCTCTGCCCCCCCCCCCCCCTTTGGACGGCAGGAGCACAAGGTCCTCCTGACGGGCACGCCGCTGCAGAACACAGTGGAGGAGCTCTTCAGCCTCCTGCACTTCCTGGAGCCCTCCCAGTTCCCGTCCGAGGCGGAATTCCTCAAGGACTTCGGTGACCTCAAGACGGAGGAGCAGGTGAGGAGGAAGAGGAGGAGGAGGAGGAGGAGGAGGAGGAGGAGGAGGAGAGGACCCCGGTCCCTCACGTGGCCACCGGGGTCGGGTTCTACTCGTGGTGACCCTTCCTTCCCCCCTGCCTCTAGGTGCAAAAGCTCCAGGCCATCCTCAAACCCATGATGCTCCGCCGGCTGAAGGAGGACGTGGAGAAGAACCTGGCGCCCAAGCAGGAGACCATCATCGAGGTGGAGCTGACCAACATCCAGAAGAAATACTACCGGGCCATCCTGGAGAAGAACTTCTCCTTCCTCTCCAAGGGCGCCGGCCACACCAACATGCCCAACCTCCTCAACACCATGATGGAGCTGCGCAAGTGCTGCAACCACCCCTACCTCATCAACGGTGAGGGGCACGGCGGCGGCCTCCTCCTCCTCCTCTTCCCACCAAGTAGACATCTTGGGGGCCAAAAGGAGATGTTTTGGGGGGCAAACGCGCCCCGAGGGGTCCGCCAGAAGCTCAGGGTTGGGGTTCTCCTCCTCCTGGTGGGCGCGGAGAAGGTTCTCCAAGCTTTCCAGCTCGGCGGCGCTGCCCCCAGGCAGCGTTCGGTGGGGTTGAGGGGCGAGCGGCGCCCCGAAACGCCCTGCTGATGGTCTCGTCCCCCCCCCCAGGCGCGGAGGAGAAGATCCTGGCCGAGTTCCGCGAGTCCTGCCACCACCACGTGCCCCACGACTTCCACCTCCAGGCCATGGTGCGCTCCGCCGGCAAGCTGGTGCTCATCGACAAGCTCCTCCCCAAGCTGAAGGCCGGCGGCCACAAGGTGCTCATCTTCTCCCAGATGGTGCGCTGCCTCGACATCTTGGAGGACTACCTCATCCAGAAGAGGTGAGATGGGGGCGCGGAGGGCGGCGGGGAGGGGGCGCGGGGCCGCCCGGGGCCTCCCCCACCCCGACACGTGGTTTTTTGGGGCGCCGGCAGGTACCTGTACGAGCGGATCGACGGGCGGGTGCGGGGCAACCTGCGGCAAGCCGCCATCGACCGCTTCAGCAAGCCCGACTCGGATCGCTTCGTCTTCCTGCTGTGCACGCGGGCGGGGGGGCTGGGCATCAACCTGACCGCCGCCGACACCTGCATCATCTTCGACTCCGACTGGAACCCCCAAAACGACCTCCAGGTGAGCCCCCCTGGGGGGGGGGCTCATCCCGTCTCGCTGCCGCCCCCGCTTCGGCCCCGGTGCCGCGGGGTCTCGGGTTTTTGGGGGGCCCCGTTGAGTTTGAGTCGAGGGGGTCTTGGGTTTTGGGGTCCCGCTGAGTTTGAGTCGAGGGGATTTGGGGTTTGGGGTCCTGTTGAGTTTGAGTTGACGGGGTCTTGGGTTTTGGGGTCCCGTTGAGTGTGAGTCAAGGAGGTCTTGGGTTTTGGGGGGCCCGTTGAGTTTGAGTCAATGGGGTCTTGGGTTTTGGGGTCCTGTTAGTTTTGAGTCGAGGGGGTCTTGGGTTTCGGGGCCCCGTTGAGTTTGAGTCGAGGGGGTCTTGGGTTTGGGGGTCCCGTTGAGTTTGAGTTGAGGGGGTCTTGGGTTTGGGGGTCCCGTTGAGTTTGAGTCAAGGGGGTCTTGGGTTTCGGGGCCCCGTTGAGTTTGAGTCAAGGGGGTCTTGGGTTTTGGGGTCCTGTTGAGTTTGAGTCGAGGGGGTCTTGGGTTTCGGGGCCCCGTTGAGTTTGAGTCAAGGGGGTCTTGGGTTTGGGGGTCCTGTTGAGTTTGAGTCGAGGGGGTCTTGGGTTTCGGGGCCCCGTTGAGTTTGTCTTGATGGGATTTGGGGTTTGGTGCCCCATTGAGTCAAACTCAACGGGGTTTGGGGTCTCATGGAGTTTGACCCAAAGGGATTTGGGGTTTGGGGCCCCATTGAGTTTGAGTCGAGGGGGTCTTGGGTTTGGGGGTCCCGTTGAGTTTGAGTTGAGGGGGTCTTGGGTTTGGGGGTCCCGTTGAGTTTGAGTCAAGGGGGTCTTGGGTTTCGGGGCCCCGTTGAGTTTGAGTCAAGGGGGTCTTGGGTTTTGGGGTCCTGTTGAGTTTGAGTCGAGGGGGTCTTGGGTTTCGGGGCCCCGTTGAGTTTGAGTCAAGGGGGTCTTGGGTTTGGGGGTCCTGTTGAGTTTGAGTCGAGGGGGTCTTGGGTTTCGGGGCCCCATTGAGTTTGTCTTGATGGGATTTGGGGTTTGGTGCCCCATTGAGTCAAACTCAACGGGGTTTGGGGTCTCATGGAGTTTGACCCAAAGGGATTTGGGGTTTGGGGCCCCATTGAGTTTGAGTCGAGGGGGTCTTGGGTTTGGGGCCCCATTGAGTTTGACTCATTGGGATTTGGGTTTTGGGGCCCCACTGAGATTATCTCAATGGGGTCTTGGGTTTTGGGGCCCCGTTGAGTTTGTCTCAATGGGGTTTTGGGTTTGGCGTACCCTTGATTTGATCTTGATGGGATTTGGAGTTTGGTACCCCACTGAGTCAAACTCAACGGGATCTTGGGTTTGGAGCCCCCTTGGTTTGACCTTGATGGGATTTGGGGTTTGGGGCCCGGCTGAGTTTGACCCAATGGGATTTGGGGTTTGGTGTCCCGTTGAGTTTGACTCAATAGGGTCTTGGGTTCGGCGCCCCGTTGAGTTCGACTCAACGGGATTTGGGGTTTGGCGCCCCGTTGAGTTCGACTCAACGGGATTTGGGGTTTGGCACCCAGTTGAGTTTGAGTCAAGGGGATTTGGGGTTTGGCACCCAGTTGAGTTTGAGTCAAGGGGATTTGGGGTTTGGACCCCGTTGAGTTTGACCCAAAGGGATTTGGGGTTTGGTGCCCTGTTGATGTCATCCCAAAGAGATTTGGGGTTCGGCGCCCCCTTGAGTTCGACCCAACGGGATTTGGGGTTCGCTGCCCCGAGGGGCTTTGGGGTTTGGGTGCCCCGCTGACCCCGCCTCGCCGCGCTTCCCCCCCCACCCCCCCCAGGCCCAGGCGCGGTGCCACCGCATCGGGCAGAGCAAGGCGGTGAAGGTGTACCGCCTCATCACGCGCAACTCCTACGAGCGGGAGATGTTCGACAAGGCCAGCCTCAAGCTGGGCCTCGACAAGGCCGTGCTGCAGTCCATGAGCGGCCGCGAGGGCAACATCGCGGGGGTAAGGGGGCCTTGGGGGGGGGATACGGGGGGTGGAGACCCCGTAAAAAGGGGTCCTGGGGGGGATACGGGGAGTGGAGACCCCGTAAAAAGGGGTCCCGGGGGGGAAACGGGGGGTGGAGACCCCATAAAAAGGGGTCCTGGGGGGGAAACGGGGAGTGGAGACCCCATAAAAAGGGGTCCTGGGGGGGAAATTTGGGGTGGAGACCCCGTGGAAGGGGTTCTTCAAGGAAAAATGTGGGGTGGAGAACCCATGGGAGATGTTCTTCAAGAGGAATGAGGGGTGGAGAACCCATGGAAAGGGGTCCCGGGGGGGAAACGGGGGGTGGAGACCCCATGGAAGGGGTTCTTCAAGGAAAAATGTGGGGCGAAGACCCCATGGAAGGGGTTCTTCAAGGGGAATGAGGGGTGAAGACCCCATGGGAGGGGTTCTTCAAGGGAAAATGTGGGGTGAAGACCCCATAGAAGGGGTTCTTCAAAGAAAAACGTGGGGTGGAGACCCCATGGAAGGGGTTCTTCAAGGGAAACGGGTCTTGAAGACCCCATGGAAGGGGTTCTTCAAGGGAAATGGGTCATGAAGACCCCATGGAAGGGGTTTTTCAAGGAAAAATGTGGGGTGAAGACCCCATGGAAGGGGTTCTTCAAAGAAAATCGTGGGGTGAAGACCCCGTGAAAGATGTTCTTCAAGGGAAATGGGTCTTGAAGACCCCATGGAAGGGGTTCTTCAAGGGAAATGGGTCATGAAGACCCCATGGAAGGGGTTCTTCAGGGAAAAATGTGGGGTGAAGACCCCATAGAAGGGGTTCTTCGAGGACAAATGTGGGGTGGAGAACCCATGGGAGATGTTCTTCAAGGGGAATGAGGGGTGAAGACCCCATGGGAGGGGTTCTTGGAGGAAAAATGTGGGGTGGAGACCCCATGGTCCTGGGGGGGCGCCCGGCAGCGTCCGTTTCCCCATCGCTCTCCTCCTCCTCCTCCTCCTCCTCCCTCGGCAGATCCAGCAGTTCTCCAAGAAGGAGATCGAGGACCTCCTGCGCAAGGGGGCCTACGCGGCCATCATGGAGGAGGACGACGAAGGCTCCAAGTTCTGCGAGGAGGACATCGACCAGATCCTGCTGCGCCGCACCACCACCATCACCATCGAGAGCGAGGGGAAGGGCTCCACCTTCGCCAAGGTAACCCTCCACCTTCTCCCGGGTCCCCTCCCCACCGCCCCACGGTGGTGGGCGAGCACCTCCCCACCCCACCCCACCCACCCGTCGCCCTCCTCCAGGCGAGCTTCGTGGCGTCGGAAAACCGCAGCGACATCGCCTTGGACGACCCCAACTTCTGGCAGAAGTGGGCCAAGAAAGCCGACCTGGACCTGGACCTCCTCAACAGCAAGGTCGGGAGGAGGAGGAGGAGGAGGAGAGGGTGGCGGGGGTGGGGGAGGACCCTGTCCCCCCCCCTCACCCTTCCCCGCTTCTCCTCCTCGCCCCAGAACAACCTGGTGATCGACACGCCGCGGGTGCGCAAGCAGACGCGGCACTTCAGCACCCTGCGCGACGACGACCTGGTGGAGTTCTCCGACCTGGAGAGCGAGGACGAGGAGAGGCCCCGCTCCCGGCGCCACGACCGCCACCACCACCACCACCACCACCACCACCACCCCCACCACCACCACCAGCAGCAGCAGCACGCCTTGCACCACCACGCCTACGGCCGCACCGACTGCTTCCGCGTGGAGAAGCACCTCCTGGTCTACGGGTGAGGAGCGGGGAGCGGGGACGTTGTCCCCTCCCACCCCGGGGGGACTTTTGGGGTTGGGGGAGGACGAGGTTCAGGTGGTTCGTGGTGGAAACCACGAGGAGGTGGTCGGAGGGAAGAGCGGGCCTTGGTTTTGGTTCGCCTCTGGTGGCAACCGCGGTTGATGTGGAAGAAAAACGCCTCCAACTCCTCGGTGGCAACCATGAGTAGAAGCCTGACGTAGAGAAAGACCATCTCCAACTCTATAGTGGCAACCATGAGTAGAAGCTTGATGTAGAGAAAAGCCACCTCCAACTCTTTGGTGTCAACCATGAGTAGAAGCTTGTAGAGAAAGACCACCTCCAACTCTTTGGTGGCACCCACGAGGAGATGGTTGACATAGAGAAAGACCCAACTCCAACTCTTTGGTGGCAACCATGAGTAGAAGCTTGATGTAGAGGAAAGCCACCTCCAACTCTATGGTGGCAACCATGAGTAGAAGCTTGATGTAGAGCAAAACCATCTCAAGCTCTTCTGTGGTGGCAACCATGAGGAGATGGTTGATGTAGAGAAAGACCATTTCCAACTCTCTGGTGGCAACCATGAGTAGAAGCTTGACGTAGAGAAAGACCAACTCCAACTCTATGGTGGCAACCATGAGTAGAAGCTTGATGTAGAGAAAAGCCACTTCCAACTCTATGGTGGCAACCATGAGTAGAAGCTTGGCATAGAGAAAAACCATCTCCAACTCTATGGTGTCAACCATGCCTGACGTAGAGAAAAACCACCTCCAGCTCTTCTCTGGTGGCAACCATGAGTAGATGCACGGTGGCCAGACCATCTTCATCTCTCTGGTGGCAACCACGAGTAGATGCTTGAAGAGTAGAGTAAACCAACTCTTATTTTTGGTTCTTCTCTGGTGTCAACCACGAGTAGATGCTTGACGTGGAAGAAAACCATCTCGAGCTCTTCTCTGGTGGCAACCACGAGTAGAAGCTTGACGTAGAGAAAGACCATCTCCAACTTTCTGGTGTCAACCATGCTTGACGTAGGGAAAAACCACCTCCAGCTCTTCTCTGGTGGCAGCCACGAGTAGATGCACGGTGGCCAGACCATCTCCATCTCTCTAGGGGCAACCATGAGTAGATTCTTGATGTAGAGAAAGACCAACTCCAACTTTTTGGTGTCAACCATGCCTGACGTAGAGAAAAACCACCTCCAGCTCTTCTCTGGTGGCCACCACGAGTAGATGCTTGAAGAGTAGAGTAAACCAACTCTTACTTTTGGTTCTTCTCTGGTGTCAACCAAGAGTAGATGGTTGACGTAGAGAAAAACCATCGCGAGCTCTTCTCTGGTGGCAACCACGAGTAGAAGCTTGACGTAGAGAAAGACCAACTCCAACTTTCTGGTGTCAACCATGCTTGACGTAGAGAAAAACCACCTCCAGCTCTTCTCTGGTGGCAACCACAAGTAGATGCGTGGTGGCCACGCCATCTCCACCTCTCTGGCGGCAACCAAGAGGAGAAGAGATGACGGGAGGCGGGGATGCGCCGAGCCGAGGGCTGTATCGGTGACCCCTCGTCCTCCGGCAGCTGGGGCCGGTGGCGGGAGATCCTGTCGCACGGGAGGTTCAAGCGGCGCCTGTCGGAGCGGGACGTGGAGACCATCTGCCGCGCCATCCTGGTCTACTGCCTCCTCCACTACCGGGGCGACGAGAACATCAAGGGCTTCATCTGGGACCTCATCAGCCCCAGCGAGAACGGCAAGGCTAAGGAGCTCCAAAACCACTCGGGTGAGGGGGCTCCCGCAAGCCCCGGGGTGGATGGGGACCCCCCGCCGGGTCCCCCGCTGACGGCCTCCGGTCTTCTCCAGGGCTCTCCATCCCCGTCCCCCGGGGCCGCAAGGGGAAGAAGGTGAAGTCCCAGAGCACCTTCGACGTCCACAAGGCCGAGTGGATCCGCAAGTACAACCCCGACACGCTCTTCCAGGACGAGAGCTACAAGAAGCACCTCAAGCACCAGTGCAACAAGTGAGCGGGGGGTTGGGGGGGGGCACGGGGCGTCACCAGGTCCCCAAAATCCATCCCGCGTCCCCAAAATCCATCCCGCGTCCCCAAAATCCATCTCATGTCCCCCAAATCCATCTGAGGTCCCCCAAATCCATCCCATGTTCCCAAAATCCATCTCACGTCCCCCAAACTCCATCCAAGGTCCTCAAACTCCATCCAAGGTCCTCAAACTCCATCTCACGTCCCCAAAATCCATCTCGCGTCCCCAAAATCCATCTCACGTCCCCAAAATCCATCTCACGTCCCCAAAATCCATCTCGTGTCCCCAAAATCTATCTGAGGTCCCCAAAATCCATCTTGCGTCCCCAAACTCCATCCGAGGTCCCCCAAATCCATCTCGCGTCCCCAAAATCCATCTCGGGTCCCCCAAACCCATCCGACGTCCCCAAAACCCATCTCGCGTCCCAAAATCCATCCTGCATCCTCCAAATCCATCTGAGGTCCCCAAACTCCATCTGAGGTCCCCCAAATCCATCTCGTGTCCCCCAAATTCATCCCACATCCCAAAATCCATCTCACGTCCCCAAATCCATCTGAGGTCCCCCAAATCCATCTGAGGTCCCCAAACTCCATCTCACATCCCCAAAATCCATCTCGTGTCCCCAAAATCCATCTCACATCCCCCAAATCCATCCCAGGTCCTCAAAATCCGTCTCGCGTCCTCAAAACCCATCTGAGGTCCCCCAAACCCATCCCACGTCCCCAAAACCCATCCCACCTCCCCCAAATCCATCTCACGTCCCCAAAATCTGTCCCAGGTCCCCAAACCTGTCCCCAAACTCGTCCCGTGTCCCCAGATCTGTCCCCCATCCCCAAATCCATCCGAGGTCCCCGAATCTGTCCCCTGTCCCCGAACCCATTCAAGGTCCCCGAATCCATCCCACGTCCCCAAATCCGTCCCAAGTCCCCAAATCCGAACCCATCTGAGGTCCCCAAATCCATCCCGTGTCCCCAAACCCGTCCCCAAATCCATCCCGTGTCCCCAAACCCGTCCCCAAATCCATCCGAGGTCCCCCAAAATCCATCTGAGGTCCCCCAAAATCCATGCCAGGTCCCCGAATTCATCCGAGGTCCCCAAATCCATCGCACGTCCCAAAATCCGTCCCAGGTCCCCAAATCCATCCAAGGTCCCCAGTCCCCGAACCTGTCCCTGGTCCTCGAATCCGTCCGAGGTCCCCAAATCCGTCCCGCGGCCCCAAATCCATTCGAGGTCCCCAAATCCGTCCCAGGTCCCCAAATCCATCCCACGTCCCGGGTCCCCAAACCCGTCCTGGGTCCCCGAATCCCTCCCGCGGCCCCAAACCCGCCCCCGGTCCCGTTCCTGACGCCTTTTTCTCCTCCTTGCCCCCGGCAGGGTGCTGCTCCGCGTGCGGATGCTCTACTACCTGCGGCAGGAGGTGATCGGGGACCAGGCGGAGAAGGTGCTGGCGGGGGCCATGGCCAGGTGAGGGCCCCGCACCTCGTGGACCCGTTTTGGGGTGCTCCAGCCCCATTTTGGGGTGTTCCAGACCCATTTTGGGGTGTTCCAGACCCATTTTGAGTGCTCTGGACCCGTTTTGGGGTGCTCTAGACCCATTTTGGGTTCTTTGGGGTTCTCCAGACCCACTTTGAGGTTCTCCAGACCCATTTTGGGGTTTTCCGGACCCATTTTGGGGTGTTCCAGACCCATTTTTGAGTGCCCTAGACCCATTTTGGGGTTCTCCAGACCCACTTTGGGGTTCTCCAGACCCATTTTGGGGTTTTCCGGATCCATTTTGGGGTGCTCCAGACCCATTATGGGGTTCTTTGGGGTTCTCCAGACTCATTTTGGGGTTCTCCACACCCACTTTGAGGTTCTTCAGGCCCACTTTGGGGTTCTCCAGACCCATGTTGGGGTTTTCCGGACCTGTTTTGGGGTGTTCCAGGCCCATTTTTGAGTGCCCTGGACCCATTTTGGGGGGCTCCAGACCCATTATGGGGTTCTTTGGGGTTCTCCAGACCCACTTTGGGGTTCTCCAGACCCACTTTGAGGTTCTCCAGACCCATTTTGGGTTCTTTGGGGTGCTCCAGACCTACTTTGAGGTTCTCCAGACCCAATCTGAGGTGCTCCAGCCCCATTTTGGGGTGTCCCAGACCCATTTTGTGTATCTTTGGGGTGCTCCAGGACCGTTTTGAGGTTCTCCAGCCCCACTTTGAGGTTCTCCAACTCCACTTTGAGGTTCTTTGAGGTTCTCCAGCCCCACTTTGGGGTTCTCCAACCCCTCTTTGAGGTTCTTCAGCCCCACTTTGAGGTTCTACAACCCCATTTTGAGGTTCTTTGAGGTGCTCCAGCCCCACTTTGAGGTTCTACAACCCCATTTTGAGGTTCTTTGAGGTGCTCCAGCCCCACTTTGAGGTTCTCCAACCCCACTTTGAGGTTCTTTGAGGTTCTCCAGCCCCACTTTGAGGTTCTACAACCCCATTTTGAGGTTCTTTGAGGTGCTCCAGCCCCACTTTGAGGTTCTCCAACCCCACTTTGAGGTTCTTTGAGGTTCTCCAGCCCCACTTTGGGGTTCTCCAGCCCCATTTTGAGGTTCTTTGAGGTTCTCCAGCCCCATTTTGAGGTTCTTTGAGGTTCTCCAGCCCCACTTTGAGGTTCTACAACCCCATTTTGAGGTTCTTTGAGGTTCTCCAGCCCCACCTTGGGGTTCTACAACCCCATTTTGAGGTTCTTTGAGGTGCTCCAGCCCCACTTTGAGGTTCTCCAACCCCACTTTGAGGTTCTTTGAGGTTCTCCAGCCCCACTTTGGGGTTCTCCAGCCCCATTTTGAGGTTCTTTGAGGTTCTCCAGCCCCACTTTGGGGTTCTCCAGCCCCACTTTGGGGTTCTCCAACCCCATTTTGAGGTTCTTTGAGGTTCTCCAGCCCCATTTTGAGGTTCTTTGAGGTTCTCCAGCCCCACTTTGAGGTTCTACAACCGCATTTTGAGGTTCTTTGAGATGCTCCAGCCCCACTTTGACCTTACCCAACCCCAATTCATGACCGTTCCCGGAGCCCCAGCCCCATTTTGGGGGTTCCCCGTCCCCGTTTTGGGGTCCTCTGGCTTCCCGAGCCCCCCCCGCTTCTACCCCGCAGCGAGATCGACATCTGGTTCCCGCTGGTGGAGCAGCTGGAGGTGCCGACCGCCTGGTGGGACGCTGAGGCCGACAAATCCCTCCTCATCGGCGTCTTCAAGCACGGTGCGTACTTCTCAGGCCGGGCGCTGAGGTTTCGGGGTGAAATCCGAAGGATTTGGGTCGCCGACGGTCTTCCTCGCCCCTTTTTTTTTGGCTTTGTAGGGTACGAGAAGTACAACACCATGCGGGCCGACCCCGCGCTCTGCTTCCTGGAGAAGGCCGGCCGCCCCGACGAGAAGGCGATCGCTGCCGAGCAGCGCCTGGACGTCGGGGAAGGGTGAGACCCCGGGGGTGTCCCCGAAACTCCGACGGTGTCCCCGAAACTCCGACAGTGTCCCCGAAACTCCGACGGTGTCCCCAAAATCCCGACGGTGTCCCCAAAACCCCAACTTTGTCCCCAAAACCCAAACGGTGTCCCCAAAACCCAGACGGTGTCTCCAAAACCCCAACGGTGTCCCCAAGACCCCAACAATGTCCTCAAAACCCCAGTGATGTCCCCGAAACCCCGACGGTGTCCCCGAAACCCCGACGGTGTCCCCAAAACCCCAACTTAGTTCCCAAAACCCCGAGGGTGTCCCCAAAACCCCAACGATTTCCCCAAGACCCCAACAGTGTCCCCAAAACCCCAACTTTGTCCCCAAAATCCCGACGGTGTCCCCGAAACCCCAACAGTGTCCCCAAAACCCAGACGGTGTCCCCAAAACCCCAACAATTTCCTCAAGACCCCAACAATGTCCTCAAAACCCCAACGATGTCCCCAAAACCCCAACAGTGTCCCCGAAACCCCAACAGTGTCCCCAAAACCCAGACGACGTCCCCAAAACCCCCCAACAATGACACCAAGACCCCAACAATGTCCCAAAGCCCCCAACAATGCCCCCAAGAGTGTCCCCAAGACCCCAGCGATGTCCCCAAGACCCCGATGACGTCCCCAAAGCCCCCAACAATGTCCCCAAGAGTGTCCCCAGGCCCCCAACGATGTCCCAAAGCCCCCAACAGTGCCCTCAAGAGTGTCCCCAAGACCCCAACAATGTCCCAAAGAGTGTCCCCAAGCCCTCAAGGATGTCCCAAAGCCCCCAACGATGTCCCCAAGGATGTCCCCAAAGACCCCAACAATGTCTCCAAGCGCCCATCAATGTCCCCAAGACCCCAAGAGTGTCCCCAAGAGTGTCCCCAGGCCCCCAACGATGTCCCCAAGACCCCAACGATGTCCCAAAGCCCCCGACAATGCCCCCAAGAGTGTCCCCAAGACCCCAACGATGTCCCAAAGAGTGTCCCCAAGCCCCCGAGGGTGTCCCCAAGCCCCCGAGGGTGTCCCCAAGCCCCCGAGGATGTCCCCAAGCCCCCGAGGGTGCCCCCGCCGGGTGCCGGTGATGACTGTGCCATGCTAATACCGACGGGCGGTGGCCCGGCTGAGTTCAACGTCTTCTCGGGATGGTCTGAGGCACCCCGGGGGAGGTCGTGGTGGCATCTCGGGGGGCTTCCGGGGGGGGCGGGGGGCTTCCAGGGGGTGCGGGGGGCTTCCAGGGGGGTGGGGGCTCACGGTTGTCCCCTCCGTCCCCACCCCCAGCGTGGATTTCGACAAGGACTGCGAGGACCCCGAGTACAAGCCCCTGCCGGGGACGGCGAAGGAGGTGGACGAGGAGGTGAGCCGGGGGTGGAGACCCCCCCCCCAAAATTTGGGGGTCTTGGGGGCACGAGAAGGTCCCCACGGTCCCCCCCTTTTTTGTCCCCGCAGAGCGACCCCCTGATGCTGCTGGACGAGGAGATCTCGGTGGTGGACGGGGACGAAGGTAACCACGATGTCCTGGAGGCGTCCCCAGCCCCACGGGGGTGTCCCCAACCCCACGGAGGTGTCCCCAACCCCGTGGAGGTGTCCCCAACCCCGTGGAGATGTCCCCAACCCTTTTATCCCCATGAAGAACCCAACCACGATGCCATGGAGATGTCCACCATGCCCGTGGCACCCAAGGGGTGCTTGTAGGACCCCGTGGAGGTGTCCCCAACCCCATGGAGGTGTCCCCAACCCCATGGAGATGTCCCCAACCCCATGGAGATGTCCCCAACCCCTTTATCCTAAGGAAGAACCCTACCACAATGGGATTGAGATGTCCCCAACCCCATTGTCCCCATGAAGAACCCAACCACGACGTCGTGGAGGTGTCCACCATGCCCGTGGCACCCAACGGGTGCTTGTAGGACCCCGTGGAGGTGTCCCCAGCCCCGTGGAGGTGTCCCCAACCCCTTTATCCCCACAAAGAACCCTACCGCGATGGGTTTGAGATGTCCCCAACCCCTTTATGACCACGAAGAACCCAACCAGGACGTCGTGGAGATGTCCACCATGCCCGTGGCACCCAACGGGTGCTTGTAGGACCCCGTGGATGTGTCTCCAACCCCATGGAGGTGTCTCCAACCCCATGGAGGTGTCCCCAACCCCTTTATCCCCACGAAGAACCCTACCGCGATGGGTTTGAGATGTCCCCAACCCCTTTATGACCACGAAGAACCCAACCACGACGTCGTGGAGGTGTCCACCATGCCCGTGGCACCCGACGGGTGCTTGTAGGACCCCGTGGAGGTGTCCCCAACCCCCCGGAGATGTCCCCAACCCCATGGAGATGTCCCCAACCCCTTTATGCCCATGAAGAATCCCACCACGATGGGATTGAGATGTCCCCAACCCCATTGTCCCCATGAAGAACCCAACCACGACGTCGTGGAGATGTCCACCATGCCCGTGGCACCCAACGGGTGCTTGTAGGACCCCGTGGAGGTGTCCCCAACCCCATGGAGGTGTCCCCAACCCCATGGAGATGTCCCCAACCCGTTTATCCCCATGAAGAACCCAACCACAACGTCACGGAGACGTCCACCATGCCCGCGGCACCCAACGGGTGCGTGTAGGACCTCATGGAGATGTCTCCTCCGCCAGGTCCTCCGGGACAGCCGCCGGCGTGGCCGGCGGGCTCGGTGCTGACGGCCCGGCTGCGGCGCTTGGTGGCCGCGTGCCAACGCTCGTGCCAACGCCAGCGCCTACGGGCCGAGGCGGCCGCCCGGGGCGAGCGGCGCCGGCGACGCTGCGAGGCCGCCTGCAAGCTCAAGGAGATGGCGCGGAGGCAGAAACAGCAACGGTACGGGGGGGCCTGGGGGGCCAGGGGGGTGGCCGGTAGGTTTTGGGGGTTCTCGGGGGTCATATTTGAGGTTCTGGGGGTGGTGGGACCCCATACATGGGTTTTTTGGGGTGGTGGGACCCATAAATTTTGGTTTTGGGGGTTCTCGGGGCTCATACGTGAGGTTCTGGGGGTGGTGGGACCCCATATGTTGGGTTTTTGGGGTTCTGTAGGCATCTGCATGGGGTTTCGAGGATGCTAGGAGACACTTAGTAGGGTTTTTGGGGTGTTGGGATCGATAAGTTGGGTTTTGGGGGTTCTCGGAGGTCATATTTGAGGTTCTGGAAGTGGTAGGACCCCACGCGTTGGGTTTTTGGGGTGGTGGGACCCATAAATTTTGGTTTTGGGGGTTCTCAGGGGTCATATTTGAGGTTCTGGGGGTGGTGGGACCCCATAAGTTGGGTTTTTGGGGTTCTGTAGGCATCTGCATGGGGTTTTGAGGGTGCTAGGAGACACTTAGTAGGGTTTTTGGGGTGTTGGGATCAATAAGTTGGGTTTTGGGGGTTCTCGGAGGTCATATTTTAGGTTCTGGGGGCAGTGGGACCCCATACATGGGGTTTTTGGGGTTCTGTAGGCATCTGCATGGGGTTTTGAGGGTGCTAGGAGACACTTAGTAGGGTTTTGGGGGTGTTGGGATCGATAAGTTGGGTTTTGGGGGTTCTCAGAGGTCATATTTGAGGTTCTGGGGGTGGTGGGACCCATAAACTTTGGTTTGGCGGGTTTTTGGGGGTCATATTTGAGGTTCTGGGGGTGGTGGGACCCCATGATTTGGGTTTTTGGGGTGCTAGGAGACAGTTAATGGGGTTTTTGGGGTGTTAGGATCCATAAGTTCGGCTTTTGTGGGTTCTTGGGGGTCATACGTGAGGTTCTGGGGGTGGTGGGACCCCATACATGGGTTTTTTGGGGTGCTGTAGGCATCTGCATGGGGTTTTGAGGGTGCTAGGAGACACTTAGTAGGGTTTTTGGGGTGTTGGGATCGATAAGTTGGGTTTTGGGGGTTCTCAGAGGTCATATTTGAGGTTCTGGAAGTGGTAGGACCCCACGCTTTGGGTTTTTGGGGTAGTGGGACCCATAAATTTTGGTTTTGGGGGTTCTGGGAGGTCATAATTGAGGTTCTGGGGGTGGTGGGACCCCATACGTTGGGTTTTTGGGTTGGTGGGACCCATAAATTTTGGTTTTGGGGGTTCTCGGGGGTCATATTTGAGGTTCTGGGGATGGTGGGACCCCATGCGTTGGGTTTTTGGGGTGGTGGGACCCTGAAGTTAGGTTTTGGGGGTTCTTGGGGGTCATATTTGAGGTTCTGGGGGCAGTGGGACCCCACGCGTTGGGTTTTTGGGGTGGTGGGACCCTGAAGTTAGGGTTTGGGGGTTCTTGGGGGTCATACGTGAGGTTCTGGGGGTGGTGGGACCCCGTACATTGGGTTTTGGGGGTTCTGTAGGCATCTCCATGGGGTTTTGAGGGCGGTGGGACACCATAATAAAGGTTTTTGGGGTGTTGGGAGCCCCTTTGTGGTTTTTTGGGGGTTCCAGGACCCCACACATTGGGTTTTTCGAACCCACACCTGAATTTTCGGGATGTCCCGAACCCCCCCTCGATCCCCACGTCCGTTTCGGGGTCCCACCACTTTCTCCTTGCCCCCCCCAAGGTGGACGCGGCGGGAGCAGGCCGACTTCTACCGGGTGGTGTCCACTTTCGGGGTGGAGTTCGACCCCGAGACCCGTCGCTTCCGCTGGGGTCGCTTCCGCGCCCTGGCCCGGCTGGAGCGCAAGACGGACGAGAGCTTGGCCAAGTTCTTCCACGGCTTCGTGGCCATGTGCCGGCAGGTCTGCCGCCTGCCGCCGGCGCCCGGGGATGGTGAGGAGATGGGGGCGCGGCCCCCTCGGGGGGTCCCCTGGGTGGGGCGGAGGGGACGGGTGGGGGTGGCGGGGACGTCCCCGTGGGCATGGAGAACGTCTTGAGAAGGTGGCGGCGGGGTTTCCGGTGAGGTCGTTGGGTTGGGGTCATCTTCGTGGTCGTGGAGAACATCTCCAGAAGGTAGCGATGGGGTTTCCAAGGAGGTCGTCGGGTTGGGGTCATCTCCATGGCCATGGGGGACATCTTGAGAAGGTAGCGATGGGGTTTCCAAGGAGGTCGTTGGGTTGGGGTCATCTCCATGGCCATGGGGGACATCTCCAACCCCATAAATATGGATGTCCTAAAGGGGACAATGGGTTGGGGACATCTTCATGGCCATGGAGGACGTCTCCAACCCATAGGGATGGGGTTTCCGGTGAGGTCGTTGGGTTGGGGACATCTCCATGGCCATGGGGGACATCTTCATGGTCATGGAGAACATCTCCAGAAGGTGGCGATGGGGTTTCCGGTGAGGTCGTTGGGTTGGGGACATCTTCATGGCCATGGGGGACATCTCCAGGAGGTAGCGATGGGGTTTCCGATGAGGTCGTTGGGTTGGGGACATCTCCATGGCCATGGAGACCATGGGGACAAGAGGTTGAGGCCATCTCCATTGAGATGGAGGCCATGGGGACAAGAGGTTGAGGCCATCTCCAGAGGGATGGAGGCCATGGGGACGAGTTGAGGCCATCTCCACGGGGATGGAGGCCATGGGGACGAGTTGAGGCCATCTCCAGGAGGACAGAGGCCATGGGGCCAAGAGGTTGAGGCCACCTCCATGGGCATGGGGCCAAGAGGTTGAGGCCATCTCCACGGGGACGGAGGCCATGGGGATGTAGAGGTTGAGGCCACCTCCATGGGCATGGGGCCAAGAGGTTGAGGCCATCTCCACGGGGATGGAGGCCATGGGGATGTAGAGGTTGAAGCCACCTCCATGGGCACGGGGCCAAGAGGTTGAGGCCATCTCCACGGGGATGGAGGCCATGGGGACGAGTTGAGGCCATCTCCATGGGGACGGAGGCCATGGGGATGTAGAGGTTGAGGCCACCTCCATGGGCACGGGGCCAAGAGGTTGAGGCCACCTCCACGCCGGGTGGAGGCCGCCTCCAACCCCCCGGTCACGAGGCCTCCGAACGAGGCCGAGACCTCGAGGCCACCCCCCGGGGGGGGAGGACGGAGGCCACCTCCGCCCCGCGGAGGCCGCCTCGCTGACGCTTCCCCCCCCCCTTACCAGAGCCCCCGGACCCCTCGGTCCCCGTCACCCCCGTCTCGGCCGAGCGGGCCTCCCGCAGCCTCCGCCGCCTGGCCCTCCTGCGGCGCCTCCGCGAGCAGGTCCTGCGCCACCCGCTGCTCCCCGCCCGCCTGGCCCTGTGTCCCCAGCCGGGCCCCGAGCTCCCCGCCTGGTGGCAGCGGGGCCGGCACGACGGCGAGCTCCTGCGCGGGGCCGCCCGCCACGGCCTTGCCCGCCCGGAGGCCGCCATCATCGGAGACCCGGACTTCTCCTTCCTGGCCTCCCGCTGCCGCTTCCTCCGCGCCCAGGGCGGAGGCGGAGGCGGCGCCGGGGGAGCCCCGCCGGGGACGTCGGGGGGGACGTCGGGAGGCGCGGCCCCGGCCCCGGCCCCGGCGGGCGAAGAGGACGAGGACTCGGAGCTGGAGCTCGGCAAGCTCTCGGCCTCCGCCTCCGAGTCGTCCTCCGGGGAAGAGGACAGCGACGAGGAGAGGGGTGAGACGGGCCTCTTTTTTTTTGGGGGGGGGGGGGGGGGCGGGGGGGGCTTTTGGGGACACCCCCGACCGCTTTTAGGGGACCGCCGCCATTTATGGGACCCCAAATTTCTTGTAGGGCCTCCCAATTCCTTGTAGAACGTCGGATTTTGTAGAGGCCGCCTCTTTTCGTGGAGGACGTTTGTTTTCTGTAGGGTCTCCCGACCTTTGTAGGGCCTCCTATTTTTGTAGGACCCCCCCGAAGCTTTTAGGACCCCCCAAATTCTTGTAGGACCCCAAATTTCTTGTAGGGCCTCCCAATTTCGTGTAGAACATCGAATTTTGTAGAGGCCGCCTCTTTTCGTGGAGGACGTTTGTTTTCTGTAGGGTCTCCCGACCTTTGTAGGGCCTCCTATTTTTGTAGGACCCCCCCACGTTTTATTTTGCGGACCCCCCCGAATCTTTTAGGACCCCCAATTTTCTTGTAGGACCTTCCAAATTCTTGTAGGACCCCAAATTTCTTGTAGGGCCTCCCAATTCCTTGTAGAACGTCGAATTTTGTAGAGGCCGGCTCTTTTCTTGGAGGACGTTTGTTTTCTGTAGGGCCTCCTATTTTTGTGGGACCCCCCCGTTTTATTTTGGGGACCCCCCCCGAAGCTTCTAGGACCCCCAAAATTCTTCTAGGACCCCCAATTTTTTCGTAGGACCCCAAATTTCTTGTAGGGCCTCCCAATTCCGTGTAGAACGTCGAATTTTGTAGAGGCCGCCTCTTTTCGTGGAGGACGTTTGTTTTCTGTAGGGTCTCCCGACCTTTGTAGGGCTTCCTATTTTTGTAGGACCCCCCTGTTTTATTTTGGTGACCCCCCCCGAAGCTTTTAGGACCCCCAAAATTCTCGTAGGACCCCAAATTTCTTGTAGGGCCTCCCAATTCCTTGTAGAACATCGAATTTTGTAGAGGCCGCCTCTTTTCGTGGAGGACATTTGTTTTCTGTAGGGCCTCCTATTTTTGTGGGACCCCCCCCTTATTTTGGGGACCCCCCCAAAACTTTTAGGACCCCCCATTTTCCTTTAGGACCCCCACATTTCCTCTTAGACCCCCCAAATTTCTTCCAGAACCTCCCAAATTTTCGGAGGCCACCTCCTTTTTTCGGCCTCCAACCCTTGTAGGACCTCCAATTTTCGTAGGACCCCCCCAATTTATTTTGGGGACCCCCCAATTCTTTTAGGACCCCCAATTTTCCTTTAGGACCCCCAAATTTCCTCTTAGACCCCCCAAATTTTTGTAGAACCTCCCAAATTTTCGGAGGCCACCTCTTTTTTTCGGCCTCCAACCCTTGTAGGACCTCCAATTTTCGTAGGACCCCCCCTTTTTTTTTCGGGACCCCCCCAATTTATTTTGGGGACCCCCCCAATTCTTTTAGGACCCCCAATTTTCCTTTAGGACCCCCAAATTTCCTCTTAGACCCCCCAAATTTTTGTAGAACCTCCCAAATTTTCGGAGGCCACCTCCTTTTTTCGGCCTCCAACCCTTGTAGGACCTCCTATTTTCGTAGGACCCCCCCTTTTTTTTCGGGACCCCCCCCCAATTAATTTTGGGGACCCCCCCAAATCTTCTAAGACCCCCAAATTTCCTCCAAAACCCCCCAAATTTCTTCCAGAACCTCCCAAATTTTCGGAGGCCACCTCCTTTTTTCGGCCTCCAACCCTTGTAGGACCTCCTATTTTTGTAGGACCCCCCCCCTTTTTTTTGGGACCCCCCCCTATTTATTTTGGGGACCCCCCCAATTCTTTTAGGAGCCCCAATTTTCTCATAGGACCCCCAAATTTCCTCCAAAACCCCCCAAATTTCTTCCAGAACCTCCCAAATTTTCGGAGGCCACCTCCTTTTTTCGGCCTCCAAACCCTTGTAGGACCTCCAATTTTTTCGGGACCCCCCCCTTTTTTTTCGGGACTTCCCCCCCCCCCCCCCCCAAATTAATTTCGGGGACCCTCCCCCTTCCCCCCCCCCAGGTCCGGAGCCTTCCTGCGGGGGGGCCAAGCTGTCGGAGGACGAGGAGGACGAGGACGAGGAGGAGGAGGAGGAGGACGAAGACGAGGACGAGGACGAGGAGGACGAGTCCCCCCCGCCCCCCCACGGCGCCGCCGCCCCCCCGGGACCCCCCCGGCACCTCCACGAGTGGCCCAAGGTAACCCCCCCCCCAAAAAAAAATTGGGGGGACCCCAAAATATTTTGGGGTCAAATCCGCAGGTTTCGGTAAATTTTCGGTGCCCCCCCTCATTTTTTTGCAGTGTTTCCCCTCGTTTTTTGAGGGCCCCCCCCATTTTTTAAGGTTTCCCCTCAATTTTTGGGATGCCCCCCCGATTTTTTTTACCTCCCCTCCAATTTTGGGGGTGCCCCCCCCGAATTTTTAGGGCACGCCAAAATTTTGGGAACCCCTTTTTTTGCCTAATTTTTGTTTTTTTTCCCCCAATTTTTAGTTTTCTCCCCATTTTGTTGTTGCCCCCCCCAAATTTTTGGGGTATACCCCTAATTTTTTGCCCCCCCCCCCCCAATTTTGGACACCCCTAAATTTTGGGTGCCCCCAAATTTTTGTATTTTCCCTCCAAATTTTGGTATTTTCCCTCCAAATGTTGGTATTTTCATCAAAATTTCTGTATTTCCCCCCAAAGTTCTGTATTACCCCCCAAAATTTTATATATTTCCTCCCAAATTTCTGTATTTTCCCCACAATTTTTTCTATTTCCCCCCATTTTTTCAATTTTCCCCACAATTTTGTATTTCTCTCGTTTTTTCAATTTTCCCTTTTTTTGTATTCCCAATTTTTAATTTTTTCCCCCAATTTTTTTAAAATTTCCCCCAATTTTTAAAAATGTTTTTAAAAAAGATCCCCACCAATTTTTTTAAAGTCCCCCCAAATTTTTATTTTTCCTCCCCATCTTTGTAATTTCCCACTTGATTTTTGTAATTTTTCCTCTTCTTTGTATTCCCCTCAATTTTTATAATTTTTCCCAAATTTTCACCATTTTCCCTCCGCATTTTGTATTTCTCCCCCAATTTTTGTGGTCTCTCCTATTTTTATGCCCCCTCCATTTTTTTGCAATTTCTCTCCAAAATTTTATCCATTTTCCCCCAAATTTTATAATTCTCCTCCAATTTTTGTAATTTCTCTTCAAAATTTTAGATTTCCTCCTCAATTTTTCCATATTTACCCCCCAATTTTTCTAATTTCCCCCTAATTTTTGTATTTCACCCCCAATTTTTACAATTCCCAATTTTTACAATTCCCCCGATTTTTTACATGTCCCCCCCCAATTTTTTATATTTCCTCCTTCAATTTTTTCTCCCCCCCGTATTTTTATGACCCCCCCCATTTGTAACCCCCCCCATCCCCCAAAAACCCCCTCATGCCCCCACAAAATTCCCCCCCCAAACTTTTTACCCCCTCCCCTAATTTTTTAACCCCCCCCCAATATTTTTTTGGACCCCCCCATATTTTTAAGACCCCCCCCCATATTTTTATGACCCCCCCCCATATTTTTCACCCCGCCAACCCCTCTCCCACCCCCCGCCCAAATTTTCCACCCCCCCTCCCCAAACTTTTTACCCCCTCCCCTAATTTTTTACCCCCCCAATATTTTTTTTGGACCCCCCCTATTTTTAAGACCCCCCCATATTTTTAAGACCCCCCCTTATTTTTATGAGCCCCCCCCATATTTTTCACCCCCCCAAACCCCCTCCCACCCCTCCCAAAATTTTTTTAACCACCCCCCCCAAACTTTTTACGCCCCCCCCCAATTTCTTAGCCCCCCCCCCCTAATTTTTAACACCCCCCCCCCCCAAATTTTTTTGTGCCCCCCCCCCGCAGGATCGCGCCCTGATCCGCCGCCTGGACCTGGTGTGCCAGGCCGTGCTCACCGGCGAGTGGCCCCCCGAGGAATCCCCCCCGTCACCGGGGGGGGGGGGCACCGAGCTCCCCGGGGGGGGCGCCCCCGAATCGCCCCCCCCCTACACCCGCCTGCGCCCCCCCGAGAAGGAATTCACCGTGCAGATCAAGGACGTGAGTACCTCCCCCCCCCCCCCCCCTTCCCATTTTGGGGCCGTTTCTTTGAATTTTATCACCCCGAAAATTCCCAAAATTTGGGGGGGGGCCTCCGAAGGGCCCCCCCCGAAATATTTTGGGGTCCCCCCCCCCCCTTAAATTTCTCCCCCCCCCCCCCAGGAGGAGGGGCTGAAGCTGACCTTCCAGAAGCACCGCCTGGTCCCCAACGGGGCCCTGCGGGAGCCCCCCCCCGCCGCCCCCCCCCCCGGGGCCCCCCCCGGGGCCCCCCCCCGGCCCCAAAAAGAGCAGCAAGAAGCTGGTGGAGGTGAGTTTCGGGGAGCCCCCCCCCCAAAAATTCTGGGGACCCCCCCTACTTTTTGGGACCCCCCCTATTTTAGGGGACACCCCCACCTTTCATTTTGCCCCTCCCCTTTTAATTTTGGGACCCCCCCCATTAATTTAGGCACCCCCCCTTTTAATTTTGGGACCCCCCCTTTTGATTTTGGGACCCCCCCCTTTAATTTAGGCCCCCCCCTTTAATTCTGGGACCCCCTCCTTTAATTTTAGGACCCCCCTCTTTAATTTTGGGACCCCCCTTTAATTTTTAGCCCCCCCCCCTTTTCTTTTGGGACCCCCCCCCTTTAATTTTGGGAACCCCCCTTTAATTTTAGGGCCCCCCCCTTAAATTCAGGGACCCCCCCCTTTTATTTTAGGACCCCCCCTTAAATTTTGCGACCCCCCTTTTAATTTTGAGCCCCCCCTTTTGATTTTGGGACCCCCCCCTTTAATTTTAGCCCCCCCCCTTTTAATTTTGGGACCCCCCCTTTAATTTTAGGACCCCCCCCCCTTTTAATTTTGGGACCCCCCATTAATTTTAGCCCCCCCCCCCTTTAATTTTGGGACCCCCTTTTAATTTTGAGCCCCCCCCCCTTTTGATTTTGGGACCCCCCCCTTTAATTTTGGGACCCCCCCTTTTATTTTAGGACCCCCCTCATTAATTTGGGGACCCCCCCTTTAATTTTTAGCCCCCCCCTCATTAATTTTTAGCCCCCCCCTTTTAATTTTAGGACCCCCCCCTTTAATTTGGGCCCCCCCCTTTTAATTTTGGGACCCCCCCTTTTAATTTTAGCCCCCCCTTTTAATTTTAGGCCCCCCCTTTTGATTTTGGGACCCCCCCCTTTAATTTAGGGACCCCCCCATTTTAATTTTAGCCCCCCCCCATTAATTTTTACCCCCCCCCCTTTAATTTTGGGGTCCTTCCCCCCCCCCTTTTAAATTTTCGCCCCCCCCCCCCCCAGCTGGAGCTGCGCTGCCTGGAGGGCCTGGGGGGGGACCCGGGGGGGGGGGACCCCGAAAACCGGGGAGGGGGGGGGCCCGAGCTGCCCCCCCCCCGCCACCCCCCCCCGCCCCCCGAATTCGCCGCTGAGCCCCGCTTCCTGCCGGTGAGTGCCCCCCCCCCGCCCCAAAACCCCCCCAAAACCCCCCCAAATTTTCTCGTAACCCCCCCCAAATTTTTCTCGTGCCCCCCCCCCCCAAATTTTTCGTGCCCCCCCCCCCCCCCCAAAAATTTTTGTGCCCCCCCCACCCCCCAGTTCGTGGACGAGCGCCGGGAGCAGCACAAGTGGCACCGCAAGAAGGTGAGGGGGGGGGCCCCAAAAATTCGGGGGGGGGGGCCAAAAATTCGGGGGGGGGGCCAAAAATTCGGGGGGGGGCCCAAAAATTCGGGGGGGGGGTCCCAAGAAATTGGGGAGGGTCCCCAGAATTGGGGGGGGGGGGCAGAAAGGGCTCGGGGGGGTGGGTTCTGAGCCCCCCCCCCAAGATTTTGGGGCCCCCCCATGAATTTTAGGTCCCCCCCCTTTAATTTTAGGACCCTTTTTGCCCCCCCCCGTTTAATTTTCTGACCCTATTTCCCCCCCCAATTAATTTTAGGACCCCTTTTGCCCCCCCCAATTAATTTTAAGGCCCCTTTTTGCCCCCCCCCCATTAATTTTAACCCCCCCTTTTTGCCCCCCCCTTTAATTTTAGGACCCCTTTTGCCCCCCCCAATTAATTTTAACCCCCCTTTTTGCCCCCCCTTTAATTTTAGGACCCTCTTCCCCCCCCCTCTTTAATTTTACGACCCTTTTCGCCCCCCCAATAAATTTTAAGCCCCCCTTTTGCCCCCCCCATTAATTTTATCACCTTATTTCCCCCCCCATAATTTTAGGGACCCCTTTTGCCCCCCCCAATTAATTTTAAGCCCCTTTTTGCCCCCCCCCTTACAATTTATGACCCTTTTGCCCCCCCCCCGTTAATTTTAAGCCCCCTTCCCCCCCCCCCCATAATTTTAGGGACCCCTTTTGCCCCCCCCCTTTAATTTCTGACCCCCCCCAATAAATTTTAACCCCCCTTTTTGCCCCCCCCTTACAATTTATGACCCTTTTGCCCCCCCCCCGTTAATTTTAAGCCCCCTTTCCCCCCCCCCATAATTTTAGGGACCCCTTTTGCCCCCCCCAATAAATTTTAACCCCCCTTTTTGCCCCCCCCTTACAATTTATGACCCTTTTGCCCCCCCCCCGTTAATTTTAAGCCCCCTTTCCCCCCCCCCCGTAATTTTAGGGACCCCTTTTGCCCCCCCCCCTTTAATTTTCTGACCCCCCCAATTAATTTTAAGCCCCTTTTTGCCCCCCCCCCTTACAATTTATGACCCTTTCGCCCCCCCCCGTTAATTTTAAGCCCCCTTCCCCCCCCCCATAATTTTAGGGACCCCTTTCGCCCCCCCCAATAAATTTTAAGCCCCCCTTTTGCCCCCCCCCATTAATTTTATCACCTTATTTCCCCCCCCCATAATTTTAGGGACCCCTTTTGCCCCCCCCCAATAAATTTTAACCCCCCTTTTTGCCCCCCCCCTTACAATTTATGACCCTTTTGCCCCCCCCCCGTTAATTTTAAGCCCCCTTCCCCCCCCCCCCGTAATTTTAGGGACCCCTTTTGCCCCCCCAATTAATTTTAAGGCCCCTTTTTGCCCCCCCCCTTTAATTTTAGGACCCCTTTTGCCCCCCCCCCATTAATTTTAAGCCCCCTTCCCCCCCCCCCATAATTTTAGGGACCCCTTTTGCCCCCCCCCTTTAATTTTCTGACCCCCCCAATTAATTTTAAGCCCCTTTTTGCCCCCCCCCCTTACAATTTATGACCCTTTTGCCCCCCCCCGTTAATTTTAAGCCCCCTTCCCCCCCCCATAATTTTAGGGACCCCTTTTGCCCCCCCCAATAAATTTTAAGCCCCCCTTTTGCCCCCCCCCATTAATTTTATCACCTTATTTCCCCCCCCCCATAATTTTAGGGACCCCTTTCGCCCCCCCCCAATAAATTTTAACCCCCCTTTTTGCCCCCCCCTTACAATTTATGACCCTTTTTGCCCCCCCCCCGTTAATTTTAAGCCCCCTTCCCCCCCCCCATAATTTTAGGGACCCCTTTCGCCCCTCCCAATAAATTTTAACCCCCCTTTTTGCCCCCCCCCTTACAATTTATGACCCTTTTGCCCCCCCCCATTAATTTTATCACCTTATTTCCCCCCCCCATAATTTTAGGGACCCTTTTCGCCCCCCCCTTTTAAAATTTGGGGTCCCCCCCCCCAAAATTAACCCCCCCCCCCTTTCTCCGCAGACCTTCCTGCCGGCCCCCCCGCTGCGCC